>NC_133380.1:22088910-22125869 GCF_049309525.1 Garra rufa
GTGTATACTTGCCTTACAGACATGAAAAATATATCTATAGAAAGTGAAATGTCTACTTTTAAATGAATCTATTCAAATAGAAAAACAAATATTCTCAGATTATGTAATCCGTATGAAATGTGCATACAGGCACATCCACTACTGCGGAGATGATGAGTCAGTGTCACCGACTTCATCTCTTAAAGCAGTAGTTCACTTTCAGAACAAAAATTTACGGATAATGTACTCACCCCCTTGTCATCCAAATGTTCATGTCTTTCTTTCTTCAGTCATAAGGAAATTATGTTTTTTGAGGAAAACATTTCAGGATTTCTCTCCATATAATGGACTTCTATGGTGCCCCCGAGTTTGCACTTTAAAATGCAGCTTCAAATGGCTCTAAAAGATCACAGCTGAGGAAAGAAGGGTCTTATCTAGCAAAACATTGGTTATTTTCTAAAAAGAAATACAATTTATATACTTTTTAACCCTGAAATGCGTGTCTTGTCTAGCTCTGTGTGTACTCTGTGTAGGGATTAAAAAATATATAAATTGTAAATGTTTTTAGAAATAACTGATCGTTTCGCTAGTTAAGACCCTTCTTTCTCAGCTGGGATCATTTAGAGCCCTTTGAAGCTGCATTTAACAGCATTTTGGTAGTTCAAACTCGGGGGCACCATAGAAGTCCATTATATGGAGAGAAATCCTAAAATGTTTTCCTCAAAAAAACATAATTTCTTTACAACTAAAGAAAGAAAGACATGAACATCTTGGATGACAAGGGGGTGAGTACATTATCTGTATATTTTTGTTCTGAAAGTGAACTGCTCCTTTAAGCCCAAAACAAAAAAAAGCACTAGTTTATCAATAAATTACTAAAAATGTTAATGCAGCTTCCTTATTGTTTTTTCCTGACACATTCATAATTATTAGCCTATATCTGCCGGTGCACTGTGGCAAGCTATTTTTGCATGCGCTTGAGTGCTTATTTAGGTTATGTAGTCAATTAAAGGCTCATTATTATGATTTATATGGTTTATTCATAAACGTGAGACTAATAGTAGACTAATGCTGAAAATGCTGAGGTCAGCCCTAGACAATACAATATAAAAAATACAACAAACAAATAAATTGGACCAATTTTATTCATTGCACCAATAAATTGTTTTAAAAAGTAAATATGGTTTATTTTGCATTTAAAGGAATAGTTCACCAAATTTGCTGCAAATGTAATCACGCTTAGGCCATCCAAGATGTAGAAGAGTTTTTGTTTTTTCATTAGAACAGATTTGGAGAAAATTAGCATTACATCTCTTGCTTGCCATTCGATCCTCAGCAGTGAATGGGTGCCGTCAGAATGAGAGTTCAAACAGCTGATTAAAACATCACAATAATCCACAAGTTATCCACATGACTCATTCTATCAGTTAATGTCTTGTGAAGCGAAAAGTTGCGTAATAACACTTTCTTCAGTGAAAAAAACTCCTGTTGTCCTCTCACATCTACATCCACCAGCACAAGCTGTCAAGCTCCAATCTTTTGTTTAGAAATGTTTTGGAGTGTTATCATTTGTGAACAGTGCTTGATGTGTGCATATTTTCTGCCCTGTTTTAGACAAGAAGACTTTTTCAGTGGATAAAGCAATATGACTTAGAAACTGAGCCAGTAGAAATTTAGTAATTAAAAATGTCTTAATGATGGATTTTTTTTTATTCACGCAGCTTTTCAGTTTACAACACATTAATTGATGGACTGGAGTCATGTTGTGGTTATTATTGTGATGTTTTTATCAGCTATTTGGACTCTCATTCTGACGGCACCCATTCACTGCATAGGATCCACTGGCGAGCAAGTGATGCAAAATTTCTCCAAATCCGCTCTAATGAAGAAACAAACTCATCTACAGTACATATTTGATGGCTGAGTACACTGTTCAGCAAATTTTTCATTTTGGATGAACTATTCTTTTAACGGTTCCTGTTTCTTGATTTCTTCAGCAAGTAAAAGAACTAGATCTATTCCAGTCCATATGGCATTTTCCATAATTAGTATGAAAATGAATGCAATTCATGTACGTATAATCTGTATCTATGCATATTCACAGCCTATATTTTACTCTGTACTCCCCAAATCACATAACAGAGTAGAAACGTAGCCTACATGTGGACTGAGAGATGTAATTGAAAGTGCCATGTCAAGCCTGAGGTAGAGAGCAAACGTTATGTAGCAAAGCAGAGCGAGAGAACGAGAGAAAGAATGAGAGCAAGGCTCTAAAGGGACTTCAACAATATTTTCCTTGCGCGTATATAGCCACATTCCCATAACACATGCATCTCTGAAAGTTATTTTGGAAAGGCACTGTATTGAATTATTCTGGACTTGCTCTGGCTGAAACTTCATACATGTTGAATTGACCTATATGGATGTTGGCACTGCAACGATTAGCTATACGGCTCTTTTATACATGTGATACATGCTCACTTTCCTTATTTCCATCTGGATTTCAGCCAAGACTGCATTGAGCACAGCACATGTCAAATAAATGTAAAGACTTTCTGCCACACAGAGCCTCAAAGTGCACTTTAACACATGCAAGAGACATTAGCATAAATTAGAGTGCTAGCATTAGCTGGCTAATCCTTTATCCTGAATTAGCACTTATAATGGCTCTGTCTCTGTTGTGCAGGAAGACCTAATAAATGTGGGCCAGCAATTAGAGGTTATCTTCAAAATTCCGTAAAAAGTTTAAAGCTTATTCTCTTGAGGCATTCCGGACCTTTAATAGGTTATGAACAGAGCACATAACTCTTTTTATCTCAGATTTTCTTAGTAGGTATGTGGAGGTATATTATAGTATATTATATTATATTATCATTTACAGGCTGCATTTATTTAATTAATAATACTGTACAAAAACAATATTATGAAACATTATTTCAATTTAAAATATACATTTTTATTTTAATTTACTGTAGGATCTTTTAAATATGGTGAATTTGTGCTCAAGGAACATTTTTTTGTTTGTTTGTTTTAATTTGGGTTTTAATTATGAAAGTATGAATCATATTTCAGCTTTCTTTGTTAGAACAGCATTTATTTTAACATTTTGTAATGTAAAATGTAATCAATTTAATTTGTTTTTGCACAACAAAAGTCATTAAATAATCATTAAAATATAAAATATTTTAAAATATAGTATAATATACTACCAGTCATATATATACAGTCAAGCCCGAAATTATTCATACCACTGGCAAATTCTGACTTAAAGTTACTTTTATTCAACCAGCAAGTTTTTTTGACCGGAAATGACACAGGCTTCTCCAAAAAGATAATAAGACGATGTACAAGAGGCATCATTGTGGAAAAAATATTTCTCAGCTTCTATTTACATTTGAACAAAAAAGTGGCATGGCAAAATTATTCATACCCTTTGCAAACTGTCACAGTCTATGGGAAAATCCAAAGTTCTATACCATTCCAAACAGTCCAAGCTGTTCTAAAGCATTCTAATTACCCTGATTCTGTCATGATCGGGGCTGTGGGGTTTCCCTCAGCCTCCTGAGGTCGCTATTCACACTGCACTTCTAATAGCATTCACCTGTCCTTGTCGTTAACACTGATTCACTCACAGCTGTTCACCATTTGGACTTTTGTATAAGAACTCTCATTCCTCACTCCTGCTTCATGTCTGCATTGTCTCGTCTCCTCTGTGTTCTCGGATCTTGGCTTTTGATTTAGTTTTTTGATTTTGTTATTTAGTGTTTCAGTTTATGTCCCGTTGTGCCGTGTTGGCCTTTTGGTTTGTTTATTTGTTTGTTTATTTGTGTTTAATTATATTAAATCATTTCACCCGCATTTGGACCCAGACCCTTTCCTTCTCCCGTGACAGATTCATTGGGAACAGCTGTTTTAATCAACTCAACAGGTGTCGTTGACTTTAAGTCAGAATTTGCCTGGGTTATGAATAATTTCAGGCTTGACTGTATATACTACCAGTCAAAGGTTTTTGAACAGTAAGATTTTTAATGTTTTTTAAAGAAGTCTCTTCTGCTCACCAAGCCTGCATTTATTTAAACAAATTCAGCAAAAGCAATAATATTGTAAAATATTTGTACTATTTAAAATAACTGCTTTCTATTTGAATATAATTTAAATTGTAATGTATTCCTGTGATCAAACCTAAAATGTCATAATTATTACTCATTTAGTGTCACATGATCCTTCAGAAATCATTCAATGCTGATTTGCTGTTCAAGAAACAGCATAATGTTATTATTATCAATATTTTTAAAACAGTTGAGTACATTTTTTTTCAGGATTCTTTGATGAATAGAAAGATTCAAAGATCAGCATTTATTTGAAATGAAAAGCTGTTGTAACTATAAACTAAGCTAAACTAAACTAAAGCTTTAAATTGATTAAAAGTGATGATAAAGACATTTATAACATTAAAATAGATTTCTAGTTCAGATAAATGCTCTTCCTCTGAACTTTCTATTCATCAAAGGAACCTGATTTTCTGATTTTGAACCTAAATTCTACCCAGCTGTTTTCAACGTAACAATAATAAAATATGTTTTTGAGTAGCAAATCAGAATATTAGAATGATTTGTGAAGGATCATACTAAAATTCAGCTTTAAAATCACATAAACAAATTACATTTTAAAAAATGATCAAATAGAAAACTGTTATTTTATATAGTGAAAATATTTCAAGATTTTACTGTTATATATATATATATATATATATATATATATATATATGTGTATGTAAAGATATTTATGTAAAGAAAAGAAATATGTCATAATTTGGAAAATAATGAGTATGTTTGTAAGTCTAGGAGTCTTTGAAATCCTAAAATACATAATACATATGCGGTGTGTAAATCTGTGGATATTTTTCTGTCAAAAAACTATCAAACATTAAATTTCTTGTTTTTATTTTACTAAGCCAAAGTCAGTACAACTCATCTGTTGACATTTTGTTGCTATATACAGTATGTCAGAAACAATATCATTATTTTCAAATGATAAAATCCAGATACAGAATCAGTAACCACAAGCGGAAACCATTGGTGCATACAGACCATCTCCCTTTCTTTACAAAATGAACACCAGGCTCACTCTTAGAACAATATTCATCACCTATTGTTAATCTACCTAAACAGTTTCCTATTTTTTTGATCAAATCACCATTGTTGTTTAACATAGAATAAGACATTTGCCACTAAGGGCAGAAGTGTGGAAAGGAAGTGATCCAGACCTTGATCAGAGCGGCGTTTTTGATCTCAGGATTCTTTACCACAAATATGTTTAATCATAGTCACATTTGCTTTACTTTATGTGTGTGTGGCACACCTAAAATCTCCCTTACCATTTTATAAGGTTGCAAAATTTGCATTTAAAGAGTACAAAGTCCTCGTCAGGCATAATCACATTCAGCATATTGTGTCTACCTCGCAGGCCAGTCAAGGTTGTGTGCTCACTGTAATTCATTCACCCACTCATGCTCCAAAAGAGGAGGAAAGGATCAAAAATGCAGTATAATTTGTAGGTAATGTTGTTATTGAAACTGATCACAGCAGAATGGAGCTCATCCTTTCACATCACTTTCAAAGCATTCCTGCAGTCTCAGAGGAAGCTGACACTGGAACCATATAAAGAAATACTGGGGGCCAAGCAGCATGGTATGTTTTGGAGCTGTTCCAGAAGCTCGCTGGTTACATAGAAACACACATGTAGATATACAACACACATAGAGAGCAGGAGGTGATCTTATAAAGCTGTGGTTTACTGAATCTGTACATAAAGCCACACAAAGTGGATGGTGAGGAGCAAATGGGGGGACTGTTTACCCCCCAAAATTAGCATTCTGTCAACATTTACATGCAGGAAGTTTCACATGTTAAATTTAATTTGTCATTGATATTGATGATAAAAAGTACAAAGCAAAACATCAAAATGGCAGCATGAATAAATTAACCTGAGAGTTGATTATCAAAGAAATATGGTAAATAGAGAGCGTCACATGGTCGAGTTACACATGAAAAGATGCAAAACTGTCAATGTGGCAATACCTTTTCCAAATGTAATAATATAAACACTTTAGGTACTAATATGTACATTTCAAATTAATCAATTACTCACCCCCATTCCAAACCAGTAAGATCTTTGTTTATCTTTGGAACACAAATTAAGATATTTTTGATAAAATCCGAGAGCTTTTTGACCCTGTAGTAACATAACTAACGTTCAAGTCCCAGAAAGGTAGTAAGGACATTGTTAAAATAGTCCATGTGACATCAAGCATAGTTTTATGAATATACAAGAATACGTTTTGTGTGCAGAGAACAACAATTTCAACAATTTCTTTTCTTATTTTGTGTCTTACAGGTTTGAAACAACATGAAGGTGAATAATTAATGACAGAATGTTTAATTTTGGATGAACTATTTCTTTAAGGATACTGCTCCAGTGACAATTTTGTACCTTTTTCCCTGATAGCGTACACCTCGGGAACCGGGCAAAAATATTTTTCTCATTATTTGTGCACTTACACACTTTCTCAGGGTCAAAAGGCTAAGCAAGGTCACACATTTCTCACAGGCATTTACCATTCCCTCTTCAAACAGTAAGGTCAAGGTTAGCAGTCAAATTAAAACGGCTTTTATTTATCTTGTTTGTCTGGTGTAGCCAACCAAGGCTGATTCCAACGTCCATTCGTGCCTTGAGTGAATGTTTATTTGGAATACCACGCACATCACAGTGAAGGGACCATTTGGGTTTAATAGAATAGTTTTACATGCACCTCTTTTCATCTAGTCGCCAATGAATTCCAATAGGGATTTTTTTTTGTGCTTAGATAATGACTTTCAAAGAAGGATACATTTTCAGATTTTACAGTGAAACATTTCAAACTAATCTTGAAATCAAACTGGACTTTTTGAAAAAAGCTAATTCTTTTAATCCACCCACTGAAGAGCTTTAGAGGATCATATTCTGACCAAAGGATGTTTGAAGGGTTTTATGGTACTTTCCAGCAACTGGATAGTACTCAAAGTGCATTCATGTTAAGATAATAAACAGGATTGTAACCACAGAGATAGAGAGACAAAGAATAAGACAGAGAAAGTGAAAAGAAAGAGAGCATCTAGTCAGCTGGTAGTGCTGGGGGGTTTAACCAAAAATCTGTATCACGTTTTATTTTAGGATCCTGGCGGTTTGACAGTTTATCACGGTTTTGCCCTGATGGTGCCTTTATATGAATTAGAATTAGGGCTGCCCTCTAATAGTCGACTAACCGTTATATAAAATATTCCACAGGACGTGGCAAAGTCACACAGTCTGTGACGGACAGATCATTAATGGCTGGTCCATGAGGTAATATAGTACATCAGGAAGGATATCCAAACGCTTAAAAGTATTTTGAATCTGTAAAGAATCTACGTTTATTTGTGTGCACTCACAATAACAACAAAACTTTGCGTTTTTATAAAATAATTAAAGCAAACAGGATGTTCTTTCTGCCAACTCTGTCTTTGTGAACTTGAGTGCAAAACTGTGTATACTTGCCTTACAGACATGAAAAATATATTGATAGAGAGTGAAATGTCTACTTTTCAATGAACCAATTCAAATAGAAAACAAATATTCTCACCATTATGTAATCCATATGAAACATACATTCATACAGGCATGTTGCCGACTTCATCTCTTAAAGGAACACTCCACTTTTTTTGGAAATAGGCTCATTTTCCAACTCCCCCCGAGTTAATAAGTTGATTTTTACCGTTTTGAAATCTTTTAGCATAGCTTAGCATAGATCATTGAATCCTATTAGACCAATAGCATCGCGTTCAAAAATGACCAACGAGTTTCCATATTTGTTGTATTTAAAACTTGACTCTTCTTTAGTTATATCGTGTACTAAGACCGGTGGAAATGTGAAGCTGCGAGTTTCTAGGCTGATAAGATTAGGAACTACACTTCCATTCCGGCGTAATAGTCAAGGAAGTTTGCTGCCGTAATATGGCCAAAGCAGGCGGAGTATTATCAGAAATGAGTTCCCAGCTAGTTTAGCATTTGCACATGTGCTGCATGGTATTACTGCTCCTGCTTCAGCCTTATTACGGCAGCAAACTTCCTTGACTATTACGCCGGAATGGAAGTGTAGTTCCTAATCTTAGCAGCCTAGAAACTCGCAGCTTTGCATTTCCACCGGTCTTAGCACACGATATAACTACAGAAGAGTCAAGTTTTAAATACAACAAATATGGAAACTCATTGGTCATTTTTGAACGCGATGCTATTGGTCTAATAGGATTCAATGATATATGCTAAGCTATGCTAAAAGTGATATCGCCAGAACAGGAGAACGGCTGAATGGATTTCAAAACGGTAAAACTCAACTTATTAACTCGGGGTGTAGTGCCTGGAGCCCATCAGACATGAAATAACTAGTTATATTCCTTAAAGGACTTCTCCCCCATGATTAACACCTATGTGCTATGAGCCAGACCTCTGGTCACTATCCAGCTCATCCCCCCACCATCAAGATAAGACTCCTACAGGAATGCAGGGAAAGATAGACTTTCCTTATTCAGACATGCAGTCCCACATACAGTTATATAGAAATGTACACGTATCAATGTGTTACCTTTTCTTAAATTGTTGTTTCTGTTATGTATGTCGGCCTCAAACATTAATCCGCAATAGGTGAATTATTGTGCATGCTAAGACTCACGTTTAGAATCACTCAGTCAACCGAGAAGATTCATAGATCATGTTTGGTGTCTATGAGCAGCATTTATTATTCCCTAAATGTTAATGTTTGTGGCATCTTAATAACTCCTTGCTTTATATGTATTATTGAACTTTTGAAAGTTTTGTGGCCAAACAACCAATCAGCTTCCACATGCGAAACAACATTTTGAGAGACAAAGACTTTCAATCTTCCCTCCAAAACTCAGATCAACCGGATTGGACAAGGTCCAACTGTGGGCGTGAACGACCTACAGGTTTATAAACCTTCCCTCATCTCTCTTGCTCTTGCCTTCGGGACACAAAGACACGTCACCCGCACCTCCCCCCAGATCCATGGGGGGGGGGGGGGGGGTCTCACCTAGCAGAGGAGATGATGAGGCCTGCAATACTCTCAAGGAACTGGAAAGGACTTTCTGAACTGAACACATACGGAACCAATGCACAACAACAACAAGCTTGCAAGTATCCGTCCTTTCTACAAACGTAGATAGCTGCGTTTAAGGCGTTTTATAAAAGAAACGATTTCAGGATGTTCAGAACCGTTTCATTCCTGTCCCTTTGCAAACTCACTTTCTGTCTCTCTCTCTCTTACTCTCTCTCTCTCTCTCTCTCTTACTCTCTCTCTCTCTCACGCGTTCTCTGTCTATTTTGTGTTTTATGTACGTTTGTCTATGTGCGATCGTTTGTAAGTAGAATAGTTTAATAAACAACCATATATTCACATATAATGATTCTCTGTGCTGAATGCTTACATTACAAAGTCACTTAAACTGTTTCGATCTCATATTGCTACCTTAAGCCCTATTCTGTTCAATTGTTTTAACTCCGTTCTGGTTAGTAAAAATGCGTTGCCGTGACGACGGGCCAACGTCAGAGTAATGGGTATCGCTGAACAATTTGCTGGACAAAGAAACCAGTCGATATCATTATTACTGTTACTGATCAGAAACTGGAAATTGCGTATATTTAATGACGATTATTATACACGATTTCCTGTGAGTTAAACTACTTTCCCTGACTGAAATGTATGTTTTAAATAACTCATTTCATCCTATTCATTGGTCATAAGACCTGGTGGAGTTTTGCAGTGTATATGTGATGAGAGAAACAGTCTCATGCATATACACACATATATTGATCATCTTAAATTCTTTGAGCTAACCAAAATTCTCTACAGGGGGGAGTTGGAGAATGAGCCTATTTCCAAAAAAAAGTGGAGTGTTCCTTTAAGTACTAGAAAAGCTAGAAAGAAAGCACTAGTTTATCAATAAATTAAAAGCTCATTATTATGATTTATATGGTTTATTAATAAACATGCGACTAATAAATCTACTAATGCTTAAAATGAACGACTATTAGCTGACCAGAAAAATCTTTAGTTGAGGACAGCCTTAATCAGAATGCATGAAACAGTTGCAAAACCACTGCATTTGAATCGGGATCCATGAGCCGTTTTTGATGTAAATTAGATTATGTAATTTTAAAATTTAAAGAAGAAATTGAATGGTCTGACCTTAGCTTTGCGACATTATGCTACATAAAACATATCTGAATAAAACAAAAACAGCAGACGAGCTAAATGAGATGCAAATTCATTCTCCGACAGCAGGTGGTGCTTATGGAACAGCAAAGCAGCGCAATACTTTTAAAAACTACATTAATATGCATTATACAGAGGTAAAATGAAAAGAAAATACCATCTAAACTTTTCTGAAGACAGTGAGTTCCTTTCAGAGATACCGATTTATATAAACCCCTCACCTCCCAGTTTGGTATTTAGATTTTTCTTCCAATATTTTGTGCATCATGATAAGTGTTGGAGGTAACGCATTACAAGTAACGCGAGTTACGTAGTCAGTTTACTTTTTTCAAGTAACTAATAAAGTAACGCATTACTTTTTCATTTACAAGAAAATATCTGTAACCTTTTCAAAAAAGTAACACCAGTTACTTTTTGTTTCCTTTATGTATGTAATCCCATTTTATTAACCAGTGTCTTTGTTGCTGACCTTTGTTGGTCCAATTCAACCATAAGCAAAACTTGCTTTAGATTAACTAACATTTGTGCTTTATTTTTCTCATTACTGAAGAGTGTTGGACTTCCTTCTTCTACAGTTCTACTGTACAGATGTGAATTTACTTTTTTCTTCAGCCTTAGGCTTATTCATTTCACTTTTTGGTGTAAAAGGGCTTTTACTTGCTAAAAAATCAAACTTTTACGCAAAAAAGTTACGTAACGCAAAAGTAATGTAACGCATTACTTCCATAAAAAGTAACTAAGTAATGTAATTAGTTACTTTTTTAGGGAGTAACACAATATTGTAATGCATTACTTTGAAAAGTAACTTTCCCCAACATTGATGATAAGTGAGTTTGCTCTGCCTGCTACAGTATTTTCTCCTCTTTGTGTTCATCTTCAGCGTCTCTGGCTGGTGTTAGCGGTCGTTTACAGTTGGTTTATTTGCCCAGTTAAAGAATTAGTTGTGTGTTATTAATAGTTCTAAAAGTTTTCTAACCATTAGTCAGAAGTGTATGCAGTTAATAGGTATCTCCTCTCAATTAACGACGCTGTGTACGTGGCTTAGGCGCTTGTACCGCATGCTGTTTTTTAATTCATACCGTTTGTGTAATTCAGATCCCATTTGAACCAGTAAATCACCCAGATGACAGCTAGTTACAATTGGTAAATAAAGATTATGCAGCAAGGGTGAGGCTGACATCACTGAATTCATGTGTTTACTTTGGAGACACTTTAAGGTTCACAGAAGTGCTTTGAAACATGCAGCATTATTCTGTGTGTTGACGTAATTACAACTGAAACAGGAAGACAGGGCGGGACATATCAAGCAGCCCGCCCATTTTTTAAATAGCCAATAGCGTTTTGTTTATATCACAGCTTGGGCTAGAGCTTTTGAGCTGGGTAAAGCCGCATTTGACAGCATTTGACAACCACAATCTCATCAATACCGCTATATCTATACAACAGCATTCTGTGTAGAATTCAAATGTGTTCATTTTGTGGTCTGCGCCAACTCACGCATATGATACGCTCTGTGCTATCATGTCTCTGGACTGAAGCAGACTGTGTGTGCGCTGTGGCGGTTTGTGTGACACAAAGTGAAACCAGACTTTTTACCCAAGTGGAAAGCATATTTACACTGTCTGAATTATTCCCTATCCCCTATATAGTGCACTACATGCCATTCACCAGACAGAAAATACTAACTCTGTGAACAAGTGACTGATTTCAGCCTCCGCTTCAGCGTCTATTTAAAATGTAGGGGGTGGGATGCTTCAGATTCTAGAGAGCATTTGATTGGACAGAAAGTTTGATGAGAAGCTGAAGTGCAGGGTGATGTCATCAAAATCGTTGATCCATATTGGCGGAAGTTAGAGACTGTACGTTTTGAATGCTTATATCTTGTAAATGCAAATTGTATCATTGTTTTGAAACACACTAGCTTATGGATAACCTTAACTCTAACATATTTATAGTAAAAGCCAAAAAATTTCAATTTTGATTTCATGGGGACTTTAAAGGGGTCATCGGATGCAAAACTAACTTTTACATGTTGTTTGAACATTAATGTGTGCTTGTAGTTTGTGTACACAACCACCCTACAATGATAAAAATCCACCCAGTGGTGTTTTTTTAATCTTTAAAAGTAATATCCCATTTTTAAAATCAGGTCATTCTCAGCTTCTTGTCGTTGTGATGAAACACAGTTGATTGACATGAGCGTCTTACATTAGACCCGCCCTCACCGAGCTGAAACAGTCCGACTCCGATCGCCATTGTGTGACTCAGGTGCAGAGAAGACTCTAATTGAGCGATTGAGGTGTTCTGTTGTTGGATGTAATAATGAACATAGCAGTAGTCATTTACTCCCAACATCTGAGCCACTGAAGACAAAGAGGATTAACGTTACTTTCGGTTTTAAAAGAAAAGCGCTGATCCTAATCTACATATGCAGCTATGTTCGTGCGAATCATTCGTGATGCAGCTTCCCCCACAGCAGAAGTGAGTTATGCGGCTAAACGTGGCTAAAGTAAACATTACGGCTCATAATCCCACAGCAGAGAGGGGCGGGGCAAGCAGAGCTCATTTGCATTTAAAGGGCCCATGCAATAAAATGAGTTGATATTTAGCAAATCTGATTTTGACAATGTAAAAGGGTGTTTTTTACACTACTATTGAGAATTTTTAATCAAAGTATATTACATACTTTTTATTAAGACCCTAAAGATTCATATGAACTTGTGGAAAATGGGCATCCGATGACCCCTTTAATACTTAGTATTACATTATTGTTCCCTTATCTATATTATTTAAATTTGCTGTATTACATTTGATGAAACGTTTTTGTATTGGTTGTGCTTACTGATATGATTTATACTTACACCTACACTATTCCAAATTACTTAAGTCAAAATTATTTATTTCCCTGCATAATATGACTATGAGAGATTGAGAGTCAGGGGAAAAAGAGATTACACAAAATTGGTACGTCACAGTTTTATGTTTACCCTCTTACTATGTCTCTCTCTCTGCAAAAAGTGGTCAATAGGTCATATTGTCGTTATAGATGAGGACAAACTGCTTGCGATACCTGAACAGCACTGAACTAGTGAACATCATGACGTGCTGTTTTCATAATGCTTAATAAATTACATACTAAATTCTAAATAAATGCATTTCGGAAAGACTGAAGAATCCATTTGACTGACATATTGCATGATATGCCAATGTGTTTATCATGTGCTCATCGACTGAGAGCAAAGTAGGGGGGTTGGGAGAGAAAAATGTAGATAGTTCGCCCTCTGCAATGGGGGCTGCTTGCGGGAAGGAATGGAAAGGCAGATGGAATCAAACGAAAAGGAGAAACAGGGGTCACAGTCACTGTGCATCAGCCATTTGGACTTAAATGACGTGTTCTGGCAGGGAGGATTGTGGTAGAAGGCCAGCAGTGAGAAAGTCCTGCCCACTCTCAGGTCACAGAGGATTTGACTGGCAAAATGAGAGAGATGTTGCTGCAAGTCGCACACCCAAAATTATGCACACCTCTACTTCCACATCAGGTGAATGCCTTCCCTAATTTCTTTCTGAAACAGGAAGGCTCAATACAGCCTTGAAGCATTTTGTATCACGCAAGCGTATTTAGATTTAGGACTCAGCTGGCATGGGCCGGCGACATCAACATTTTAGCTGGAGCCAAACAGCATTTAGTTACCACTTTAAATTTGCTCATGATTAGTCCAGGAGTGAAATCGGGTTAGACTCGTTACATCATCATTCAAAGATCCCAGATGCAGCAGGCTGGCATGGCGTGAACGCAGCGAACGTCTGAGGATTGGAGGAGAAGTTGCACGGTTTAAAGCTTAAAAGCACTCTGTTTCCTGTCCCATCCAGGCCAATGGTTGGCGTCTCCAGGGAGAAGGAGTACTTTGAATGTTATTTTTAGGATCAGAGAGCTCATTTGCTTTTCCCAAGGTGAACAGCGAAGCCCATCTGATCCCAACGACGGCCCTTCACGTGTCAGGCTGTGACATGCTGTCTGACAAACACATTGCAGGAAAAAATATACTTGGATGACTACTGACATATATGAGAAAGTGACAGAGGTGAACAAAATACATTAGAGTTGGATTATGTAAAAATACTGTAAAAATAGTAATGGAATGGATGATTGTGACAATGTTGACACTGATAAAAATAATTATATAACTCAATACCGCTGTCATGTAAACAATGCCACTGAACCAAATGATTATTGCTGCTGAAAATGGTCAGTTATTGTCATGTTTTAGGCTGTACTAATCGGACAGACCAGGAAAAACATTTGGAGTATGTTTGTGGCGTGGTTGGCAAATACTGAACCAGGAGTTCCAGGGCAAAAATCTTGACAACATTCGTGTTTGTTCTTATCATTTCCAGTCAGGTTGGTGAAATATTAGGCTAATATCTTATTTATTACTACTTGTATGTATCTTTACCACCTTTTCTGCACCCTTTCCTGCTTACTAAGTCCTTCTCCATATGATTTAGCAGCTTCCACACGTTTTTCTCTGTGGTTTAGACGGCATAAATTAGCAGAACAACTTATTGAGAAGTACATTAACCGTGCAATGCTGTTGTTTATATCTGTTGTATCTCCAATATGGCTGTGCATCTGGGTAACGTAAGTGCAAACCCGAATACATTTGTGATAGCTATTACTGCATAAATATATAGTCACTATAAACAGGGTTTTAAAAAAAAACGGCTTCATTTTGTTAAAGACAACAGACATGTTAGGCAGGTTGAACCTGACTAAAGGATAAACCCCTATGCTAGGCTAAATTTCTACACAGACCAACACTCCTGGCAAACAGATAAAACTGGTTGTGCAAGAGTGTAGGAAACTAATTCATTTCTTTTAAACAGCAAGTCTTAAACATAACAAAGACGAAACTATGTCTGAAAATCTTTCACGATTTACATCTCAGGCCAAGCAGTGATTCTGGAGATGTTTTCAATAAATCTTGTTACAATTAACCATTTTTTTGATGCTGACTATAGCCTTGTATTTACTACTATTTACTATAGCCATTTATTTATTACAGCATTTGAAAGATATACACTAGTACCAGTAAAAAGTTTTTTAAAGTTAAGATAAAATTTTTTTAAAATGTTTTTTCTCCAACCCTGAATTTATTTGATCCAAAGTACAGCAAAAACAGTAAAATTTTGAAATATTATACAACAAAAATGCAGCCTTATGTCTCACTTAGGATGAAGAGGATTAAGTAAGTAAGTACAGCAAAAACAGTAAAATTTTTAAATATTTTTTACTATTTTAAATAACTGTTTTCTATTTGAATATATTTTAAAATGCAATTTATTCCTGTGATCAAAGCGAAATTTTGGCATCATTACTCCAGTCTTCAGTTTCACATGATCCTTAGGAAATCATTCTAATATGCTGATTTACTGCTCAAGAAACATTTATTATTAGCAATATTTAAAACAGCTGAGTAATTTTTCAGGATTCTTCGATGAATAGATAGATCTAAGGATCAGCATTTATCTGAAATAAAAATCTTTTGTAACATTATACAATAGGTCTACCATTCAAAAACTTTGAGTCAGTATATTTTCTTTAGCAAAGATGCTTTAAATTGATCAAAAGTGATGATAAAGACATTTATAATGTTACAAAAGATTTCTATTTCAGATAAATGCTGTTCTTCTGAGCTTTCTATTCATCAAAGAAACCTGAAAACATTCTACTCAGCTGTTTTCAACATAGTAGTAATAAATTTGTGCACCAAATCAGAAGGGACCCTTTTCATAAGACTGTGATTACGCCTTTCAACTGTCATCGGCATCATAAATCATAAAAAAAGTTTTTTATATTTTGTTTTAAAAAAATGTATGTACATTAACACTATATTTTGTATTATATCACCTTTTCATTATGTTACAAAGAGAAACCTGGAAATGTGAGAAAGGTCCACATTAGAATAATTTCTGAAGAATCCTGACTGGAATAATGGTTCTACAAAATTATATATTCAAAAAATTAAAATATATTCAAATAGATAACAGTTATTTTAAATAGTAAAAATATTTTAAAACTAGTGTTTTTGCTGTACTTAATCCTCTTTGTCCCAAGTGAGCCATAAGGCCGCGTTTTCGCTGTACTTTGGATTAAATAAATGCAGGTTTGTGAACAGACTTCTAAAAATCTTACTGTTCAAAAACTTTTGACAGGTAGTGTATAACGTCAGAAAAAAATATTTACGAGTTTCCAGAAATCGGCCTAGGTTGGTATTGGTGTTCTCTGACGGAGTTTAGGACCTGGTGACGGACGCAGTGAGGATTCCCTTCAAGAGTCCGAAGGGAAATAGTGCGCATGCGCGCACACTACACTCCATCCCTAGTTGAGAGCAGGCAGAACAGGATGAAATGTATCAAAACAGACGTCAACGCTGTACCTGTTTAAAGGAGCCGTGAACCAGGAGGAAACGTTCGCCAACCCAGTCTGTGCGCCAAAGGAAAGCTGGGGGAATTCTACTTAGAAGTGTTTTAGTAAAAAACTAACTATTGGAAACAGCTTTAGACTTAAAGAAGTGTAGTTAGAGAGGTTTATGAAATTAAAACACAAGCAGATGAGCGCAACCAAGAGGATTAAAGAGGAAACATGTCAAGAAGATGAGGAAAACAATACAGGCTAATTAGAGAAGCGTTTGGAGTGGGAATTTCATTTGGTGATCAGCCGGACAATGGCTTGATTTGGTTTTTTCTTTCTTTTTTTGTGCTGCGAAGAAGCTGCATTCATGACCGGGGAGACGGAAAAGAAACTTTACCGCGTGTGCGTGGAATATTTCATTCTATGAAACTATTTCGTTTTCTCGTCTGTCAGCGGAACCACCTGTTTCTGGACGGATTTTATTGATTCATCATGTCCAAAGTGGTACAGAAAAAGAACCACTGGACCACCAAAGTTAACGAGTGCTCGATATCTAAGGACGCCCGCGGCGAGCTCAACGTGCAGCTGCTCGGCGGCGCGGAGAATGGGGAGTTCGCCTATATCGGACACGTTAACGGGAATGCCGTACAGTACAGACACGGGAAAGTGTCCGAGGGGGAATTACTGCTGGAAGTGGAGACGCTCTCTGTCTCTGGATTGCCGCTGTATGATGTGCTGACAGTCATCAAGAACTGCAAAGGACCTATTAGGTTGAAAACTGTGAGGCAAGGTAAGAAGAGTGGTTTAATCTCACTTTTCATTTGCCCATGTGATGTATTTCCTGTAAACAAATCATTAGGTCATTGTTTCCCAAGTACCAGCTATGCATGAAAATATTGCAAAATCGACCATTTGGGTGACTTGGCTAAGTTTTTGAACATTAAGCGTTTTTGCATAACATTTAAAACAAACAAACATAAATGTTTTTAAAGAAGTCTCTTCTGGTCACCAAGCCTGAATTTATTTGATCTGAAGTACAGCCGAACAGTAAAATGTTCAAATATTTTTACTATTTAAAATAGTTTGAATATATTTTAAAACGTAATTTATTCCTTTGATCAAATCTGAATTTTTAGCATCATTACTCCAGTCACATGATCCTCCAGAAATCATTCTAAAATTCTGATTTGCTGCTCAGAAAACATTTATTATTATGTTGAAAACAGTTGAGAAGAATTTTTTGAGGTGTCTTTGATGAACAGAGATGTTAGAAGAACAGCATTTATCTGAAATAGAAATCTTTTGTAACATTATAAATGTCTGTAGCATCACTTTTGATCAATTTAAAGCATCCTTGCTAAATAATAGTATTAATTTCTGATTAAAATCTAAACATTTATTTCAGATAAATGCTGATCTTTGGATCTTTCTATTCGTCAAAGAATCCTGAAAAAATGTACTCAACTGTTTGAAATATTGATGATGATGATAATAATAATAATAATAATAATAAATGTTTCTTGAACAGCCAATCAGCATAGAGTAATGATGCTGAACATTTTGCTTTGATCACAGAAATAAAAGACATTTAAAAATATAATAGAAAGCAACTTTAAAAGAAAGTTATTTTAAATGGTAAAAATATTTCACAATAGTACTGTTTCTGCTCAGTTTACATGCAGGCTTGATGGTGCATTTCAAACTTTTTGCCCCTGGTTAGGTCAAGTTGAAATAAGAGTAACTTGACAAAATCCAGCAGGTCAGCCATGCTGAAGGTCCTTTGTAGACACTCTTTGATAAGTTTAAAGCATGACTCGCTAAATAAAATCACATGTGATGCCGTTCTTCATGTTTCTGAGGCCATTCGACGTTTATTTCACTTTAATCCTTTATGAGGAGTTGATGAGTGAGCTGTAATTTCCAGGTAAAGGCACTACAGACTGCCCATTGTGCTAAAGCTGTGGTGACTCCCCACAGGGCTCTGCCTCATCACATGGTTTGAGTTATGCTGCTCTCCCCGCTCTGTATGCTTATGCCTATTTCACCAAATGACTTCAGACAATATCAGGAAACCAGCCAATCAACTCGGACTGCATTCCCAGAGCACTACTGGGCCCAGCTCCAGCTCTCTCTCTCTCTCTCTTTCTTTCTCTCTCTCTCTCTCTCTCTCATACACGCCGCATATACATTCTGGTGTTGAGTTTCACTGTTTATAATCTATCATGCTGTCTGGGAATTTTTTTTCTCATAACCAGTCTTAATTATGAAAATGTTTTTGGCAACAAATGCCATCTGTGTTTCTGAGTTTGTGAACAAAGTCTTCGTTTTTTTTTTTTTTTTGTCTTGAACAAGCTGATGATCTCAGGCTCCCCATGCTTCAGACTTGTAGGATGAATTATTGATATGAAATGCATTAAGCTGAGCTTAAAGTGCTTTTTGTGAGGTACGCTCTTGTTCATACAAGCACCTGTGGGTCTTCTCGTCAGTCATATGGCCTTTTTAATTTGTGTGGGCCATTATTATATACATTGTCTCATAATGAGCACACAGGCCGTCCATAACCTTCGGCACAGTTAATGCAGCGCACAACAAATTCACTCATTAATCTTCATTGATTTTTACATTAAGACTCTCAGTCCTGTGGTGACCTCACTAACAGTCTGTGCCCTGGCAGCTCTCTCTGGAGGTAATATGTAATAGGAATACCTTTCAACGCTGTTGTATTGATTGATGGAATAAGCCTCTTACTCTTCAGCTGAGAAAACAGTGTTATCGGTAATGTCAGCAAAGTTGTGGCACTTAGAGACGAAAGTTACACGGTATGGCAGTTTTCGAAGTCTTAAAGTGAGAAAAATTCATGGGTCAATGACATTATACTCATTTTGTGATTAAACTACTAATTTACTCTAAAATCCATTAAAATGCATGAATATGTCTTATTTGGAGCATCTTTAACACTTTCCTTGAAGTCCATCAATTAAAATGATGGTTCAGCCAAAAATGATTTACTCACCCTCAAGCCATTCTAGGTGTTAACACTTTCTTTTTTCAGTTGAATACAATCAGTGTTATATTAAAAATTTCCTGGCTTTTCCAAGCTTTATAATGGAAGTGAATGGCTATTAAGAATTTGAAGTCCAATAAAGTGTATCTATCCATCATTACAAGTACTCCACATGGCTCCGAAAGGGTTAATAAAGGCCTCCTGAAGCGACTAATGCATGTGCGTAAGAAAAATGACCATATTTAACCTCCTGAAGCCATGTGGAGTACTTTTTATGATGGATGGATGCACTTTGTTGGACTTAATTCTCAACAGCCATTCACTGCCATTATAAACCTCGGAAGAGCAAGGACATTTTTTAATATAACTCTAATTGTATTGGTCTGAAAGAAGAAAGTCATACCTGGGATGGCTTGAGGTTGACTAAATCATTGGGGTAATTTTCATTTTTGGGTGAACTATTCCTTTAATGTCTTGTGGAATGAAAAGCTGCCTGTTTGTAATAAAATTTATCATTAAGATGTTTTTAATGAGTCCTCTCCATAAAATTGCATTCTCGTCTGATTTAGAAGAGAAATATGCACAGATCAAGCACCATTTACAAGTCCAAAACAGTTTAAATAAATATGTTGGAGGGCAACTGGGAATGGCCTTTTTTTACTGGAGCAAGCATTATTAGATTCATGTTTTGGCTGGAAGTAGTTGGTTATTGTGATGTTTTTATCCGCTATTTGGACTCTCATTATGACGGCACCCATTCATCTATTGGTGAGCAAGTGATGTAATGCTAAATTTCTCCAAATCTGTTCTGCTGAACAAACAAGCGCATCTACATCTTGTCCAGACTGGGTGTTGACTTGTTATCATGATGCATTTCACAGTAGGACAATTTATCCAGGATCAGATTTCTCTAAACAAATGCCGATCCTAGATCAGTTTCCCCACTCTGAACTGCTTTCTGAAAGGGTGGAATGACACACTGCTCTATATCTCTCTGTCTGGACGCTTCTGTGTGGGATTTGACATGGGGCTGGATTAGGCTATGCCTGGGGGAAAAAATGCATGTGTGTGTTCAGCATGTCCGCCACCTCGATTTGCACAGGGATAATGCTAATCTACTCTAAACCCATATAAAGGCGACTGTGAAATGCCATTAAGCCAGTGGTCAGGGGTTACCATGAAGGTATTTAGTGTCTGGATCACATCAGGCTGCCGAGGCTATATCAGCATGCTTTTCTATTGTTTGCATAGTCAAATTTCGGTCTTGCTGTAGTACATTGTATATCAAACACAATTCCATTTCATATATACATATTGTAGGTTTTTATATGGTCAGCTGATAGATTTACTGCGGTGTAAATGAGCTGAAGGGAGGGGTGGAGGCCTCAGTGGGTAGATTTCATGTGGAAGTGTTTATTTCCTTTTCCTGAGTTCAGTTTAAACATCTGTGTTCTTCAGGAGAAGGAGAGGAACACACTCTGCTTCCTATCATGGTCGGTGAGTCAGGACAACTTAAAACAATGAGGAAAGCCACCCATTCTTTCAGTGCCCCAAGAAAGGAAAGAGCAGTAAAAGAGGGAATGAATGAACAAATGATCTCGACCACACATTTGTGAATCCACCTATGGTTATGCAGGAGAAATTTGTGTACTCTAAGGTGTAGCACATAATACTTTAAGCTTTATGAGACTTTTATAGTAAGAATAGCAATTTGTTAATTTTCAATCAGGGGGCTGGTGGCCTCAGAAAACTTTGAGGAGGCCGCTGGATGGTGTAAAAGTATTTAAATTAATAAATAAGTATATTAAAATAATCTAATTTAAAATGCTAAAAATGCTAATCAGCATATGCTAATTCTTTTGATTTCACTTTTTATTAAACTCACTGTTATTAAAACTTTTGGAGTCACAAATTAAATTATGGGTTATTAATTTAATATGCATGCTATGAGTTTCTGTTGATACAAGTTTGAAAACAGGCAGCTTTGCCGTAATTGCAGCAGAAGTATTTGTTTTGGACAGATTGATTTGACCTTTGAGTCAAAAAGATCACAGAACCGCAGATTCAGTTAAGCAACTTATGGTTGAGGTCAGAATCTTCAAAAGGTTAATTATTTTACCAAAATAAGAGGGATTATACAAAATGCATGTTACTTTTTATTTAGTACTGACTTGAATAAGGTATTTCACATAAAAGATGTTTACATATAGTCCACAAGAGAAAATAATAGTTGAATTAATAAAAATGACCCTGTTCAAAAGTTTACATACACATGATTCTTAATACTGTGTTTTTACCTGAATGATCCACAGGGGTGTTTTTGTTTAGTAATAGTTGTTCATGAGTACCTTGTTTGTCCTGAACAGTTAAACTGCCTGCTGTTTTTCAGAAAAATCCTTCAGGTCCCACAAATTCTTTAGTTTTTTAGCATTTTTGTTTATTTGAACCCTTTCCAACAATGACTGTATGATTTTGAGATCCATCTTTTCACACTGAGGACAACTGACGGACTCATATGCAACTATTACAGAAGGTTGAAATGCTCACTGATGCTCCAAAAGGAAACACAATGTATTAGCAAGGGGTGAACATTTTTGGGATTTGCTTTCTGGGAAACATGTAAGTATCTTCTGTAGCTTATATAGGGCAGTCCTAAATGGAAAAAAAATATAATATTTCGGCAAAATAAGAAAAATGTACACATTCCTTCTGAAGCATCAGTGAGCGTTTGAACCTTCTGTAATAGTTACATATGAGTCTCTCAGTTGTCCTCAGTGTGAAAACATGAATCTCAAAATCATACAGTCATTGTTGGAAAGGGTTCAAATACACAAAAAAATGGGACCTGAAGGATTTTTCTGAAGAACAGTGGGCAGTTTAACTGTTCAGAGCAAACAAGGGACTCTTTAACAAAAAGAGTGTTGAACGGGGTCGTTTTTATAAATTCAACTTTTATTTTCTCTTGTAGACTATGTAAATGTCTTTCATGTGAAATATCTTATTTAGGTAAGTACTAAATAACAAATAACATGCATTAATTTGTAAGATCCCTCTTATTTTGGTCAAATTAATAAGATTTTGCAGATGCTGAAAAGTGTATGTAAACTTTTGACCTCAAGTGTGATAGCAGTTACCATCAAGTGTTGTCTTTAGTTGGCTTTTGAAAGTAAAGAAAGATCCAGCTGTTCTTATTTGAAGGAAAGTGTTTTTGTGTTCCTTTGTTTTGATACCATGAGACGTTCACTCACCAACCGCAACATAGAGGTAACAGGAGTTTTATTCCAAGAAATACTTCCAAGGTCCAAGACCTTTTTTTGTCCAAGCATGATGTTGTAGAGCACAAATATGTATGACCGAGAGTTTTTCATTTTGAGATGTGGTCAGTTAAGTTCATTGACCTGGATGGCGTTATCATTGACAAACCTAGCTGAATGTTAAATATACTAAAAAAAAAAAAAAAAACTTTCACTGGTAAGCCTAAACTTGACACCGAAGGCATTTGAAAAATCAAATGGTTTGTTGTAGTGTTGGTAATACCTTGAAACTTCAGTCGAGGTCTTTATATAAATCAACAGGGCCTCGACATTCTGCTCACTCAAATTGACAATTTTATTAATATAACGTAAGGGGAATTGGTTAAACTAGTGTTTGTACAGTACGTCTGTTCCAGGGCAAAAGCACTATTTCCCTCAAGCTATGTGTAACCACAGGGAGAGCTTCCGTCCAACTGGGCTAATGGGGTCTTGTGACTTATTGCTGCTGGTGTGACACTACTGACCTGTAGAGGATGCCGTTCAGAATTTCTTATTCACAGTTCAAATTGGATGTTACTGTGTCAGTATCAGAGTAGAGCATTTCTTTCAAGAAAACACATGTGATGTGGCCCCTCCGTTGTCAGACTCACAAAACTTGTTGCTTTCTTGCTTGGCACTTGAAAAGCTGACCTACATTGTCTCAAGCATGACATGGAATAAACTGTGTTAATTATCTGAAAAAACCGTGCTGTTTCTTATGAATGTTTCTACCTCAAGAACCAAAAACAAAAAATATTTCACAGAATTCTGATTGTTTCACATGAATGCAACTTGATTCTTGCAGGTTTATTTCCTGTAATTTTGACGTTATATCTCATGATTGTAACTCATTTTCTCAAATCTGTACATCTCAACCTCTTCTCATGACGAAAACACACCTGTGGGAACTTTTCCGCAAGACGTGAAATACATACCGCCATGTGAGTGGCACTAAAATAGTGTTTAGTTTTTTTCCCCTGGATCAGATGAACGTACATGTGGTACGTTTTATGTGACATTGGTTTTGTACGTGTAAGCGCAGTTCTGACTTGAAATGTCTGTTGAGTGCCGCTATAACTCTAATGCTCTGTGACATTTTGAAATAACGTATCATCTGCACTACACTTAAAAGTACCCGATAGTACGAACAAAAGCGAATGTGGCGTAAAAATGCAATCGCGAACAAGCCGTTTAAGCTGTCATGTTTTTCACGGGATTTGCACCCAAGGATTCTGCATCCTAAGTCCAATTCCGTGCCGGCTGAGCTACTGAACAAGCTTGTTTCGTCCGGAAAGTAAAACATATGGAGCTGTAATCATAACTGTGTACAAAAACGATTTCAAGTGCTCGCTGTTTTACCCTCTCTAGTGTTCATTTCTGTTAGAAGCTGCACTGATATGTACTTATTGGTACGTATTTCACATCTTGTGAGAGTTCCCACAGATACATTTTCCTCATGAGATCAGGTAGGTATGTCTTTATGCTTCACCTTTACAACTTTTTAAATGTTTACTCTGAGAATTAACTGTTTTATTTTTTACTCTAAGGCGGAAATAGGTTTTTGTAGTTTGTTTTGTTTTTTAAGAGTGTGTCCATTCAAGTCCAGGTTACCAAAGAGATGAGCAAACATTCAGCTGAATGTCAGATACACAGCGCCGGTGTGTGTTCAGTGATGTGTCAACAGCTTACCTGTCTCAATGGAGGCTTCTGGGGAAGGCCTAGGGTGGCTCTTAGATAAAACTCTGTTGTCTTTGTTTTCTTGAGATCTTGCATTTAAATACTCAAACACAAAAACTGAAGCAAAAGCCTGTGAAATCTGATATCTCCTGTCTTGCATTCTTATGTTATCCAGTCTATTTGTCTATGTTCTGTTGTTTTGCTTTCAGTTTAATTTGTGCTTAAACAGCACTGTTTATTGATAAATTATCAGTGCGATTATATCTGTCATATATTCTTTGTCATTTTTCAGTTAGTGATGCTGTCCCACATTTCACAACACTACAGTCAAGGCATCCAGCAAGCCATACAATTTTAGTCAGTGCTTATGAGAGATTTTCGAGATTTTTAATGGTTCTGGTCCAGGTTTCCATTAGTACGACACTTTAATAGGCACAGTCTGTCTTTCGATTGTCAACCAGTCACAGAAGAACTGAAAGGATGTGAAAGATTTGCGATTTCTGAATCAGCAGATGCTTTGAAAGGCAAACAAGCTTGTGGTGAGTGATGGCTGTCAGAACATTGCGCTTCTGCTGGATGGCTGAATAAATCAGCATCTGTTAGTTGCGAATCTGTGAATCAGTTTCAAAAGTTGGTTTATGTAAGGCAGATTTATACCTGGAATCTGGGCTACACTCTTAAAAATAAAGCTTCCAAAAGGGTGTTTTTGCACCTTTCAGTGAACAGTTCTTAAAAGAACCATTTGAAGAAAATGTACAAAAGCTAAAGAACCTTTTCTGCATTTGAAAGGTTCAATGGACGTTCAAGGTTCTTCATGGAGCCACTGATGCCAGTAAAGAACCTTGTGTAAAGAGTGTATATTGCTGTTGTTATGACACATGGAGCTCTTGCATAAGGACGAGAATTGTTTAAGAATTGTATTCACATTCAATTAATGGTTGTTTTTCAAATTTTAAGGAAGAGGGAATAGACAATGCTTGGAAAACAGTTTTTATTACATTTGCTCTGGGTCACAAAGTACAGACTCTGACATTGATGAAAGTTGGAAAAATCCTGGAGAGTATCTGCTTCGGATAATATTATACTAAGTGACATCTGTGGAGAGAGACTAAGGTTAGCAGAGAGAAACACGATTTGATAGTTTCTCCTGCAGGGAGAAACATTGCTGAAACATACTTGCTCACATCAGATGTTCTGATCACCCATGCATATCCGCAGCTTTGCTGTCGTTGCCCTCGTTTCTCCAAGATTTTCAGAGCAGTCTCTCACACATGCAATAAATTGAACTTAACCTCAGGATAATCCTGGCCTTTTTGGAAATCTTCAGCAGTTCCCTATATTAGAGAGGTCACTAATTAGAGTTGTGTGGTTCATATACGAACACTCTGGCTGACTGTTTTAGTAAAGTATGAAGATGTAATATAAGTTTCAGGTGTGCCCAGAACGTGTCTGTGAAGTTTAAACTCAAAATACTACAAAGATCATTTTGAAATGCCTATTTTGAGTGGAAGCAGAAACTGTTTTTGTGCATGACTCTTTAAATGCAAATGAGTTGCTTCTCCCCGCCACCTTTTCCATAATAGGACTGTGCCTTTCCAGCTCCTGCCTCAGATACTCTGTTTTAACCATATTAGTTTAAACTTCTGATATACACACACAAAAAGCGGCTGTCACACAGCATGTGAGTACTAAACGAAGTCCTCTTTCATGTCTTATTGCACTTAAACGTCAAATAATCACAAGTTTATGTTAAAAACACAAATGAGTTACAAAAACTGTCAGTTATGTTTGTAAAGGTAAACAGCTGGAAAAGAACTTGCATGTTAATATTAGATCTGTGTAACAGCAACATACAGTAAAAAAAAAAAAAAAACTATAAATCCACTACTTTCTTGTCTCCTGGGCTGGGGCTCTAAATAGTGTTCTCTGCTCATCTGTGCAGCCAATTACAAAACAATTAGCATGCTTTGCTCGAACTTTCGCCATGGCGTTGAACTGGTACACCGTTGTCATTTGCGAAAACAAAATGGCGACGCCGTAGGTTGAAACTTGAAGATGAAGGGGCAATATTATTATAATGAGATCCCCTTTCTACGTTTTTTCACAAGCTTGCAGAGAAAGACTTACCAAAAAATGTAAAAGTTGTTCTTTTTCACGTTTTCTGGGTTGGTAGATGCACCGGGGACCTAATTATAGCACTTAAACATGGAAAAAGTCTGAATTTCATGATACGTCACTTTTAGTTCTTTAGAAACTGCTATTACTATTAGGAAAATGCTTCTGCTTTGACATTTACAGTAAGTACTCCTGTAGTACACATTGTTTATTTCATTTCGTAGCATTCAAGCCATATTGGCTTCTGAAACTGTGTTAGTTTTGATCGTCTGGATATTTCTGGGAAAGAAACGTTTAAACCGGACCTCTTTGAACTTTCATTGAATACCCCTGTTATATTCGGTTGGATTATGCTTCATCATCCCAGGGTCTCTGGAGATGTTGATGTGCACGTCCGGCACGATGTGTTTTTCCAGCACAGTTCTGTTCAGCCGAAGCCCAAGGGTCTGAATACACAGATCTCATTAAAGAAGAGGCCTTTTCGTTTTCTGCCTCTGCTCGTACGGCCTTATTACCGAAAGAGAACCGGAAAGAAAAGGAGCATGGAGTGTCTCGCAGAGAGTTCAGAGGGGGTCAGACTAGTTCAAGAGGATTTAGACAGGCTTTTATTGTCAACAATAGCAGACAGACTACACAGTGCCACCCCGGTGTCCGATGTGGTTGGTGACTGGCCATGCACCTCCTTTTTTTGTGCTTTTCTTGTTGCTTTTCATCTAATAAAGCCTTGCATGAGCTAATCACCTTGCTTCTGCTCCTTTCAAGTACTTTTCTGTTCAAAATGCATTATTCTAGTGATTTTTAAAATGTGAATTCATGCAATCTACATGTGTGCATTAAGTATTTTTTTCTACTTAGGGTGCCTCAGAATACTCATGTCTGATTTCAGAAACATCATTTAGCTTTGTAAAATCAGCACCATTTCCAAAATTAAAGGGATAGTTTATCCAAAAATGAAAATTCTGTCATTAGTTACTCACCCTCATGCCGTTCCAAACCTGTAAGAGCTTTGTTCATCTTCAGGACACAAATTATGATATTTTTGATAAAATCCTAGAGCTTTCTGACCCTGTATAGACTGCTGACACATTCAGGACACAGAAAAGAAGTAAGGACATTGATAAAATAGTCCATGTGACATCAGTGGTTCAACCGTAATTTTATTTCTTTTGCAAAGAAAACAAAAATAACATCTTTATTTAACAATTTCTTTTTTTCTGTGTCTGATATCACATGGACTATTTTAACAATGTCCTTACTACCTTTCTGGGCCTTGAACGTGTCAATTGTGTTGCTGTCTATGCAGGGTCCGAAAGTTCTCTGATTTTATAAAAAAAAATCTTAGTTTGGTTCTGAAGATGAATGAAGGTCTTACGGTTTGGAACAACATGTGGGCGAATAATTAATGACAGAATTTTCTTTTTTGTGTGAACTATCCCTTTAAGAACTGCTGTGTCTGGCAGTGTTGTTATTGTACTATAACTAAAACTATTAAATCTGTATTGGTAATAAAAATAAATCTAAAGTGCAATAAAATATAAGATGAAAAACTTGAAAAAGTTTAAAAGGGAAAATTAGAAATGTTGCAATGGCAAAAAGTATTTTTTGAAATAGTCTTTTCTTTTAAAACATACTTAATTTTTTTTTTTACTTCAAATAATTGCAGTTTTTTGTAATTAATTGCTAAATTTTCAGTCAAGTTTAAGTTGAAGTACTAAAATTGATGAAACCAAAATGAAAATAAAGGTAAGGTTTTTCACAATTACTAAAATTAAAACGAAAACTGAAAATATAAAAGCTACCTCACCAGTCAAAAGTTTTTGAACAGTAAGATTTTTTAAAATGTTTTTTAAAAGTCTTTTCTGCTCACTAAGCCTGCATTTATTTAATTCAAAGTACAGCAAAAACAGTACAAATTTGAAATATTTTTACTATTTAAAAATAGTTTTCTATTTGAATATATTTTAAAACAAAATTTATTTTTGTGATTTTTAAAACTGAATTTGTAGCATTACTCCAGTCACATGATCCGTCAGAAATCATTCTAATATTCTGATTTGCTGCTCAAAAAACATTTATAATTATTATTATTTAGTTGAAAAGAGCTGAGTAGAATTTTTTCAGGTTTATTTGATGAATGGAAAGTTCAGAAGAACAGCATTTATCTGAAATACAAATCATGTGCAACATTATGTCTTCATCATCACTTTTGAACAATTTAAAGCATCCTTGCTAAATAAAATTATTTCTATAATTTCTCTATACTGACTCCAAGCTTTTAAATGGTATAGTGTATAATGTTACAAAAGCATTTTATTTCAGATAAATGCTGATCTTTGGATCTTCAATACAATACATCAAATTTTCTTTACTCGACTCAATAATAATAATAAAAATGTTTCTTGAACAGCAAATTAGCATATTAGAATGATTTCTGAAGGATCATGTGACACTAAAGACTGGAGTAATGATGCTGAAAATTTAGCTTTGATCACAGGAATAAATTACATTTTAAAATATATTTTAAATAGTAAAAACATTTCAAAATGTCACTGTTTTTGCTTAACTTTAAATAAAAAAATGCAAGCTTGATGGGCAGAAGAGACTTCTTTAAAATAAAAACCTCCAAAATCTTACAGTTCAAAAACTTTTGACTGGTAGTGTAATTTTAAAATATTACTAAATAATACTAAGAAACATTGGAATTTGTTTAAGAGAAAGAGACAAATGTTTCATCAGGAGGTACTTAAACACTCACCCAACCACATACGCACCCACCCATGGAAGGATGCACCCCACTTTCGGAAGGGAAACTGAATCAAGCAATTAAATTTAATAACCATGTGTTAGTATTTACAAAAGGAAGTCAGAATCTCTCCCACAACAAACCCTCGCGGAACACTCCACCTCCGATATAAATAACTTCTTCTGCACATTTGAGTTATTAAATCAAAGAAATCCAGCGCTGTGATCTCTCCGTTCCCTGCTTGTCAGTTATTCTGGTTTTAATTCATTTCTCACAAACTAACACGCCGTTCTTGCTTTCAAACTAATCAAATCATGAGTTTGAACTGCGAAACCCTTCATCTGCAAAAGAACCGGCGTGATTCGAAACACTTGTGGTGCTGAATGTAATGACTGAAGCGTGTTGATGTCCAAACCATCCTGATGCCTTTTGTTAGCGTGATTGTGGTGGGACGGGGGGTGCGTTTGACAGTCTGCAGCTGTGGAGGTGAGGCTGCCATATGTTTACAGTAGGATTTATCGTGACAGCGAGGGCCACTGTACGCGACATCTGCTGTCATTGTTCCCTATCTTTGTTGTCAGCGAAATGAGGGACATGTGGGATCTTGTACTCATTTATTATGTTGGATTCTGTGCAGGTTTTTTTTTTTTTTTGTGTCCTTTATTGCAGTGCGTGTTTGAGAAAGAGAGTCATACTTCTCATTAACACCTTTTTAATTGCTTTCTTTCACTGTTCATCTTCATTAATTAGTTTTTATATGCTGTTCCATTGTGTCTCTGGCTGTCTGTCTTGCCATGGCAACTAAAGTCATGGTGTTGTGATTTGATTGGTGTTTACGTGACCATGTGAGCGCAGTGCCGTCCCACTTGACAGGGTCAAAAGCTCACACTCACACACATGCACACATTGTCTGTTGAGATCCGTCATATTCTGCCTGCAGTATGTCAGCAGGGTTATTTTTTCTCTTCATTGTCATCTGCTCACATGCTCCTTGGTCTTTTGTCATGTCTTATATGCGTTCATTTAATTTTGTTTAGTTTTGGTGTGAATAATTTCATATCGCAGTGAGGGGATGAATCACATTTCAGACATTTTTTTTTTATTTAGTAACTAATAGGTTAGGTAATCTGCTTATTTTATTAAATTATTTATTATTTTTTTATTTTTTTTTATTTTTTTATTATTATTTTATTTTTGGACAGATGCAAACCAATAAATAAAATAAATTTTACGATTATTTAAAAAAATATTGCTACCAATATTGTCTTGCCACCCAGTTTTACTGTGTTTTGTTTCTGGTAAATTATATATTTTATAAATGAGTTATTTTATAACTTTTTATTTTATTAATATTATTATTTTTTTTGACAGATGCAAACCAATATATAAGATTATTCTTTATTTAAAAAGAAATGTTGCTACCAATACTGTCATAACACCTAGTTTTACTGTGTTCTCTCTCTGGTGAATTATATTATTTTATTTTATTTTATTTTAGATGATATCATTCTTAATTAAAATTCTTAATTAAATTATTGCTACCAATATTGCCATACCACCCAGTTTTACTGTGTTCTCTCTCTGGTGAATTATTTTATTTTTTATTTTATTTTATTTATTTTTATTTTTTATTTTATTTTATGAGATTAAATGTAAAATGTTCTCCAGTGTTCTCTCTCTGGTGAATTATATATTTTATAAATAAATTATTTTATACATTTTATAATTTTAATTTATCACTATTTTTTTTTTGACAATTGCAAACCAATAGATAAGATTATAAAAAAATATTTTTCTAGCAATATTGTCATACCACCCAGTTCTACTGTATTCTCTCTCTAGTGAACTATATTTTATAAATTAACTATTTTATTGTATTTTTACTGTATTTTATTTATTTGTTTATTTTTTTGAAGGGTGCAAACCAATAGATTACAATTATTCTAAGATTATTTACAAAATATTGCTACCAATATTGTCATACCACACAGTTTTACTGTGTTCTCTCTCTGGTGATTTTTAATTTAATTTAATTTAATTTAATTTAATTTAATTTAATTTAATTTAATTTAATTTAATTTAATTTAATTTAATTTAATTTAATTTAATTTAATTTAATTTTTGTCAGATGCAAACCAATAGATAAGATTATTAAAAATATATATATTGCTACCAATATTGTTATACCATCCAGTTTTACAGTTTTTTTTCCTCTCTGGTGAATGATATATTTTATTATTTTATTTTATTTTTTATTTTTTTTGCAAACCAATAGATAATAATATTCTATAATTATTTTAAAAAAGTGCTACCAATATTGTTATACCACACAATGTTACTGTGTTCTCTTTATTTTTTTTTAATATTTTTTTTATTTGTTATTTTATCAACAAGTTCTTAAACAAAAAAGTTAAAACTGTAAAACTAATGTGATAAAACTGATAAATATGATGTTAGAATTTTAATTGAATATATAAATGCAGCAAGTTGCTAACTAAACTAACAAAGTAACAATGCCTTTGCAGTATCAAATGTATAGCAATACATCATACCACAGTCCTACTGCATTCTCACTTCTATTCTATCCATCTCTCTTCCTCAAACTTCATGGCAGAAAAGCGTGAAAACAAGGGTGGCACATTTACCGTTTGATGCTATTCTTAACCCTTTAATATAGCAGAGTCAGTTTAAATTAGGCTGTACGGCACTGATTTACTGGCATGGCCTGTAATTGCACCAACAGCTTTAAAGGAGGCCATTCCTAGAGTCTGGTAGCCATTTTTTTTCAATCTGTACCTCTCTGTGAATTATTGGGCGGGAATAATTTCAGCTATAGGCTAAAGGACTAAAGTTGCCTTGTGGTGCAGTTGGTGTTTCTTTCGATCTGTTTTTCATTTAGCAAGTTTTTTTCCTCCGTAGTGGCATACTTTAGACCTCTTCTCCTTCATTACAGAGAGAAAACAAAGTTGTCTTCAGCACCTCTGAGAGGAAGGGAGGATGAGGCATGACGAACCAATTCTCCCCTTCTGTCGCTTTTTTGTGGTGGAAAAAATAGTTCAGACTTTGAAGTTTTTTTTCTTCTTAGGTCATTGACAAAGACGGAGACAAATTGTGATTCTTGGGAGTCAGTGGGATTAGGGAAGAGAATTCGAGGGGTTTTGTTCTTTCCCACATTTGCTCACATTTCTTTAGAGGTCATTCTCAAAATAGTTTGACTTTCTGACTTGAAAAATGTGTTTTTATTAAACAGCTGATGTTTTGACATTTTTAACAATTACTGGGTGAGTGAGTTTACTCAAAACTAGAGAAATACATAATAAATGAATCATTTATAGCTGTTTTCTATGAACTGGTTGATCCAGTTTGATTTACTTCTTATATTTTGGTCTTTTCCTCACACAAAGCTGTTGTATTATTTCAGATGGCTTGAATTGAAATTTATAAAGCTCTTTTTGCCCATGTTAAAGCTTGAAAAACGTAACAACATATGGTTTTGAAATGACATGAGCAGAGATATAACAAAATGTTCCTTTTTTTAATAAAGCATCAATTTCACTTTCTTCTGTTTATGTTTAAGCCCCTCTCTGCATGTTTTGTTTGGAGACGTTTACCTTGAAGTCATCTCATGTTACATCGGTGGGCTGCCCTGCATATACACACACACACACACACACACACACACACACACACACAGACGCTTTCCTTCATTACCTAATTGAATCAGTCCGGTTGCCAGGTATTGCAATTAGATCTCTCTGTGGAGCACATTGTCCTCATTTGAAAAGTGCAGACTGCAGCATCTCTCCTTCACTCTTACATTTTAGCCCTTTATTTTTTCTTTCCCTGTTGCATAGCCTTCTTTTTACTTCTTTATTTTCCCCTCTTGCTCACTGGCATCCACCTTTTTACTCGGTATACATCTGGGTTGATGCATTACCTCATCTGTTCAGTATATTCAGAGAGTCCTCTGTTAGAGGTGTGGCTTATTGGGCCTTGGTGCTCATATGGGAAATTCAGGTTTGGAAATTCAGCCTGCATTGTATTCAAATCACATTCTCTGTTGGAGCTCTATAGCAGTTATCACAGTTTTTGTTGAGTGTCTTTGTCATTTTTATTAGTTTTTTTTATTTTTTATGTGTATACATACACTGCTGTTCAAAAGTTTGGGATCAGTAAGATTTATGTCTTTTAAAAAAGCCTTTTCTGTTCAGCAAGGCTGCGTTTATTTGATTAAAAATACTGAAAAATCAGTAATATTGTGAAATATTATTGCAATTTAAAATAGTGGTTTTCTGTTTTAATATACTTTAAAATTGGATTTATTCCTGTGATGCAAAGCTGAATATTTAGCATCATTACTCCAGTCTTCAGTGTCACATAGTCTTTCAGAAACTATTTTAATATGCTGATTAATTATCAATTTTGGAAACAGTTGTGCTGCTTAATATTTTTTTGGAACCTTGTGCTACTTTTTCAGGCTTCTTTGCTGAATGAAATGTTTAAAAGAACAGCATTTATTTAAAATAGAAATCTTTACTTACCATATACACTACCGTTTAAAGTTTTGGGGTCGGTAAATGTTTTCTTTCTGTCTTTGTTTGAAAGAAATTAATACTTTTATTCACCATGGATGTGTTAAATTGATAAAAAGTGATAGTAAAGACTCAAAAAAATATTAAGCAGCACAATTGTTAGTAAATTGATTATATATCAGCATATTAAAATAGTTTCTGAAAGATTATGTGACACTGAAGATTTGAGTAATGATGCTAAATATTCAGCTTTGCATCACAGGAATAAATTATATTTTAAAATATATTAAAATAGAGAACCCTTATGCGTTTTTGATCAAGTAAATGCAGCCTTGATGAAAATTCTTTAAAAAAGAGTTCTTAAAAAAATTATTTAACTGAGATTTCTTTAAAAAAAACTTCCTAAACTTTTAAATGCCAGTGTTTTTTATTGTTGGTTTTAGGTATTTTTGTACATTTTAATTAAAACTAAATAAAAATGACAAATGTTGCCTTGAAAATTTGTCAAAATAATATAATTTAAAACAATATATTTTATTTATTTTAAAGTTCATTTGAACTCTCGTAACAACTTTTTTAAATTTTTGTTTTTGTTAACTGTAATAAGCCTGGTCATGTTGAGCTTTGGTGCTCATATGGGAAAATCAGGTTTGAGTCCAGCCTGGATTGTATCCAAATCCCATTCTTTGTCACTCTCTAATTTCCTGTCACTTAAATACTGTCTTAATTGATAAATAATGCCTATATTTTTTAGAATATTAAAATATTAATTTATTCATTAACATGCTTAATTTTTATGCTTAATCAGTTACTAAGTGCCCATATTATGCCCATTTTTAAGGTTACTACTTCCTAATATTGTTAAATCTTCCTATTTGAAAATCTAGAATCTGAAGCCACAAAAAAATCTAAATATTAAGAAAATCTCCTTTAAAGTTGTCCAAATTATGTTTTAGAAAAGTATATTATTAATCAAAATATATTCATGGAACCTGATCTTTATATAATATCCTAATGATTTGTGGCATAAAAGAAAAATCAATCATCTTGACCCATACAATGTATTTTTGGCTATTGCTACAAATATACCTGTGCTACTTAAGACTGGGTTTGTGGTCCAGGGTCACAAAAGTGATGTGTACCAATCACAGAAGTGGGATTCGAATTACTAGCAACACGGTCAGACTGTACAGTCTCAATTCTTTATTTTAAGAGTCAATAACTTTATTTATCGTGAAGCAGATCATTTACATTCAAATACATTACACACTGCATAACAGGCAATATTTAAATAGGATAATAGGTGCACTTTCATTTATTTTCTCTGTAATACTCTTCTGAAACTCACAAATAGGTGCTGTAAATGCTGATGTGTAACTTAAAATGGGTCTGTATTGATGTGCAAAAATGTAAGAATTCATATTTAATCCGTAATAAATAATGTAGAGGCTTTACCTTCAGTCTCTGATGGTATTTTAAGTTAATTTGTTGGTCCTTTGCTGAAATAAACCCTGAGTAAAGTTCAGGAGCTGAGGTGGGGAAAATGTTTGGCATAAGCTGCATTCAATTTAATACTGTTTGCTGACTCAGATACTGCAGCGCTTGTGAAACAGATGCTGAGAAAGTTTAAAGTCATGATGAGCCCTTTCTGCTGTGTAGCCCTGACCAGTGTCACTTCCTCAGTGTCATTTCCTGATTCCTTTACTTCCTACCTTTTTGCGTGTGTCGTATCTTTTCCTCTCTTTACTTTTTGCTGTGCATATCCTATTCTAAAAAAATGTTGTCTTGTTTATTTGTTCATTTGAGTCAACATCTGATTCTTAGGAGGATTAGTAGGAAGTTTGGCGTCTTAAAGCAAATAAATGAGAAAGCTTCACATGACACCTGTTTGCTTAACACTCAGTAGAAGAGCTCTGGAATGTTCTGGTGAATGTTTACGCGTCTCCATGCCCTCTGTTTGCGCTACACACTCTGGAACGTCAGGAATCTCGCCTAACTGGTCTCTTCTGACATTATCTGTTTTTCTGTCCTTGCTTTTGTCTCTCGTGCGTAATACTTCGCATATCTTATCTCATACACGAAGCTGCTCTCTACAAATGCCTTTGAAACAGATACGCTTTGCTAAGACATGGTGCTTAAAAACCTCTGAATTCAACCTCAGCTCATCCTTTAATCTGAAGCCTTAAATGGAGTGAATGAGGATACTGTAGGTTGTGACGCTGCACTGGCACTGACCTGTGCTACTGTGGCGGCAACACATTCAATCCTGAATACCAGAGATTACAACACTGCTCCTCTAGCGAACCGTGGACTGGCTGTATATGTAACACACCACACACCTGCTCTCTGGGCGGGACCTGTCAGACAGGTTGGGGTGAAACTGACACATATCTGCATTCCACCTGTTAACAGGTGCAGAAACGTCAGGAAGAGTGCTCTTGTTGTGTAAGTGCCATTATGACAGCTTTAAGTTATCACATCCTTTGTTGTGCAATTTTTTACACCCTTTTTATGTTCTTTGTTGGTTAGATGATGTGTCAGATTTTAAGATCTTTGACCTAAAATTTTTATTAAATTAAATTAAATTAAATTAAATTAAATTAAATTAAATTAAATTAAATTAAATTAAATTAAATTTAATTTAATTTATTTAAGTTTTAGTTTAAACTAAACTAAGCTAGTTTAATTAATTTAATTTAATTTAATTTAATTTAATTTAATTTAATTTAATTTAATTTAATTTTTAGTTTTAGTTTAGTTTTATTTAATTTATTTTTTATTTTATTTTAATTTTAGTTAAGTTTTTTATGTTATGTTATAAGTTTTGTTTTGTAATTTAATTTGTTTAGTTTAGTTCAGTTTAGTTTTGTTCAGTTCAGTTTAGTTTACTTTTTTATT
>NC_133380.1:22126369-22141369 GCF_049309525.1 Garra rufa
CATATTTTTATAAAATAATGAATCCACTACATTAAAATGTTAAATTGGCATCCCTAATTAAAATAGTTATTAATATTAATGCTGTATTTGCATATTTCAAGGCGTTGACATTTCATGATATTTGCAACAAAATATGCTCCTAATAAAGATAGTCAGTGAACTTTTTATTCTCTCATTTGAGTGAAAATCCTAACGGGAAATGTTACGGTGGCATTACATTGCACAGAAGAGTCATATGGTTTTCCAGTTATGCTATGTGCAAGTTTTAGTTCATATATATTAAATACCTTTTTTTTAAAATGTAAATGTATTTTTTTTTAAATGTAATTTATTCTTGTGATGCAAAGATGAAGTTTCAGCATCATTACTCCAGTCCTCAGTGTCACATGATGCTTCAGAAATCATTGTGATGGTGCTGATATGGTGCTTGAGTATAATATTATTCCATGTTGACAACAGTTGTCCTGTTTGAAGGATTAGTTCACTTTCAGAATAAAAATTTCCTGTTAATTTATTGCCCCCCATGTCATCCAAGATGTTCATGTCTGTCTTTCTTCTGTCGTTTTTGAGGAAACATTCCAGGATTTTTCTCCATATACAGTTGAGATCAAAAGTTTACACCCCCCTTTCAGAATCTCCAAAATGTTAATTATTTTACTAAAATAAAGAGAGAAATAATAGTTGAATTTAATCAAATGACCCCATTCAAATGTTTACATGCACTTGATTCTTAATACTGTGTTGTTACCTGAATGATCCACAGCTGTTTTTTTTGTTTGTTTTTGTTTTGTTTAGTGATAGTTGTTCATAAGTCCATTGTTTGTCTTTTGAACAGAATGAAGATGTGTACATTTTTCTTATTTTGTCTAAGTATCACATTTTTTTTATTTAGTACTGCCCCTCAGAAGCTACAGAAGATTTCTGTTTCCCAGAAGACAAAATAAGTAACATTTACCCTGATCTTCAAATTCAAAAGTTTTCACCCTCTGGCTCTTAATGCATCGTGTTTTCTTCTGGAGCATCAGTGAGCATTTGAACCTTGTGTAATGGTTGCTTATGAGTCCATCAGTTGTCCTCAGTGTGAAAAGATGGATCTCAAAATCATACAGTCATTGTTGGAAAGGGTTCAAATACAAAACATTGCTGTAAAACTAAAGAATTTGTGGGACCTAAAGGATTTTTCTGAAGAACAGCAGACAGTTTATCTGTTCAGGACAAACAAGAGACTAAAAAACAACTATCACTATACAAAAAAGCACAGCTGTGGATCATTCAGGTAACAACACAGTATTAAGAATCAAGTGCATGTAAACTTTTGAACAGAGACATTTTTATAAATTCAACTATTATTTTCTCTTGTGGACTATATGTAAATATTTTAATGTGAAATATCTTATTCAGGTCAGTACTAAATAAACAATAACATGCATTTTGTATGATCCCTCTTATTTTGATAAAATAATTAACATTTTTCAGATTCTGAAAGGGAGATACTTTTGACCTCAACTAAATTGGACATCAATGGGGTTCAATGTGTTAAAGGTCCAAATTGTAGTTTCAATGCGTGAAGTCTTGAATGTGCATCAACCGATCTAGTGCAAGATGAGCATTTGTGGTTAAAAAGTGTATAAATTTGTATATTTTTTAGAAAATGGCTGATCGTTTCGCTAGATAAGACCTGTACTGCTCGTCTGGGATCGTGTAGAGCCCTTTGAAGCTGCACTAAAACTGCAGTTTGGACTGCAATGAAATCCTATTTTGACCTCTGCACTGTACAGAGGACAATAACTAGGATTATTGTAGAATCCTAGGTAATTTTTTGGCCTTTTAAATAATTGTATAGCAATAGATGTTCTAAATTGACCGTAACCCTCAACCCCCTGCCCAAAAGAGGTGTATACAGGGGTAAGTGGCCTGTCCCAGCTGGGCTTGTGGAGAAAGACTGATGAAGCATCTCCGAATGGTTTATTTGTGGGTTGTAAAAATGATTAACGTCCACTTCCTTTAGTAGTATAAATGATTGTAGGTGGGAAGGTTCAGGTTGTGGTGTCCTCTGATTGGCTGTTTGTTTGAGTTTGAGAGATGAAGGGGCGGGTCACTGCACTCATTTCTCTAAATCCTCCTGGGGGTCTCGGTCAGAGCAGCGTCCCGTCCCACAGCCCCACCCCCAGAGGTCTGCTGTCATTATGATACACTTCAGAAGGACTGAAATTAATGTTAATGATCTTAAAGGTGTCAAGGCACTATGGCAACGTTTGTGCGGCTGGCAGTTGGTGTCAGCACATGCGAGGTACAGACAAAAGACATCCCTGAATTTTGATGTCACCGCGCATTGTGAGCACAACAAATCAATTTGCACTCAGACCCCCTCTGTCATCTCTAAGGGACGGAGTCTTGATTTGTGAGCAAAGTTATTTGCATTTTGTAATGGCTCTGGAAACCCCAAAAAGCAATTAGTGACAAATTTAGTCCACAAATGTCAAGCCGACTAATAGACCAACCCCGAACAAACAGCGTCAGCCATCCTGGATGTTACGTTGGCAATTAATGAGACATTTTTAGCACTGAGTGCGTGTCTTTGGGATGGACTGTGGACTAGAGCTCTTCACAGAGGACCCGAGACCCGAGGACCCGGGACCCGACCCGGGACCCGTACGGGTTCGGGTCTATATTTTAAATGGTTAGCCGGGTCCGGGTCGGGTCCAAATCTATTACTTCGGGTCCCGGGTATGTTTAACTTGTGTGTAATACCCGAGTCGATCGGAGAACATCGCACCTTCCAGTGTCAGTCACCACTTTGCACGTGTTTTGTAACTTGCATCTTGTAAAATTATGATAAGAAAAGTGTGAGAAGGAAATAAAAAAAAGAAGAAGATTAAATAAATAAATAAAAACGCGTGTCGCGTGACCGCAGCAGCGAGAAGCAGAGCGCAGGAGGAGTTAACGTAAACGGACGGTCGGTGACGGTGATCATGGATTCCTTCAGGAGTGATGTGAAATAGAGCCATAGAGAAACTCTGCCAAATACTATAGAATACCTTTAAGGCCTTAAAGGGACTTTGCTTTTACTCTGCCATAGTACACATAGCATTCTTTCTTACGTTTATAATAATACGGAAGAACCATCTTGTTATATTTTAATTTTTTGGTCAGGCTCGGCTCAGAGAGCACAGTGATAATAGAAAATATGGTGGAAAAAATACACTCTTTTCAGAATAAGCTATTTACGCTATCAAGCTGTCTCGTGCTATACGTGCGAATTCCTCCTTTAAGTTTCATAAGATGACCACTAGGTGGAGCTCTAAACATATGTTTTGTATTGCTTTATCTTACTGAAGAAGATACTGTTATTGAAGAGGCACGCAGTAAAGTTTACCGCATTCATTGTTTTGTGCCTTTTTGGAAAAAAAATGTTTAATTATAAATTAATAATATTAATAAATAATAAATTAACTAATAAATAAAACACTTGCGCCGAGTCTTTATTACAATCTGCAAAAGAAGGCTATCGTTATTGTAGTTCAATGGTCATTCGTCACCGACCGTGACCGCGAGTAGCCTGCCCTAAATTAAAGCTGGAATAGTGGATTAAAAAGGGTCTTTCTGTCGGCAAGAGAGAAGAACAGCCTAACATGTAAATGTACTGAAGGAGGTCTGTATGCAACGCTACTAACAGTAGTTTACGCCAAAATAGTTTTGTTTTTTTCCTTTGCAACTTATTTATAGTTAATAACAGTTTGCTGTGCAATATGTGCCGATCGGGTACAGTCGGGTCTGTGTCTTCCCAGCCGAGTTCGGGTCCAACTAGTACATTTAAGGTATATTTCGGGTCTTCACGGGTTCGGGTCCCACTTTAAAATAAAATACGGGTCCGGGTCGGTTCCGTCCAGGACATTTACGGGTCTCTTCGGGTTCGGGTACGAATTTTTGGACCCGTGAAGACCTCTACTGTGGACATCTGTCCAATTGTAAGTCATTACGGTTGAAATCAGTAGTGCCATGTGCGGAAGGTTAAACGCTCATCTATCTTCTCCCTGAAGTTAATGGCTTTGCAATGAATAGTATGAAATTAGTCATTTGTTATTTAGGAAAAACACCTTATTCTTGAGATAAAAGAAGACCTTGAAGATACTCTGTTCAATAGGCTAAAAGAGGTGCTTAAACCTCAGAAATTAACATTTTATAAGAGCCATTTTATTTTCTGTCCAATGTCCCTTATGTCATTCCAAACCCGTAAGGCCCTCGTTCATCTTCAGAGCGCAAATTAAGATATTTTTGATGAAATCTGACACTGCATAGACAGCAATGTGACACATTCAAGGCCCATAAAGGTAGCAAGGACATTGTTAAAATAGTCCATGTGACTTCTGTGGTTCAACCGTAATGTTATGAAGCTATGAGAATACTACTTCTCTTAGGTGCCAGTCTTTGATTTCACTGATGTTCTTAATACCTTTCTGGGCCTTGATCGTGTCAGTTGCATTGCTGTCTATGCAGGGTCAGAAAGCTCTCGGATTTCATCAAAAAGATCTTAATTTGTTTTCAGTAGATGAACTAGGAGTTTGGAACGACATGAGGGTGAGTAATTAATGACAGAGTTTTCATTTTTGGGTGAACTATCCATATACAGTGCGAAATTATTCATACCCCTTCATTTTTTTCACATTTTGTTATGTTGCTGCCTTATGTTAAACTACTTTAAATTACTTTTTCCCACATCAATCTACACTCCCTACTCCATAATGGCATAACTCCATTTGTTATAACCATATTTATTAAAAATAAAAAACTGAAAAGATCCTGTTGCATAAGTATTCATACCCTTTTCTGGGACACTCAAATTTTAGCTCAGGAGCATTCATATTGCTTCTGGATGTTACTACACTTCGAGTGGAGTTAAACTCTGGCAAATTCATTTGAATGAGTATGATTTAGAAAGGCACACACCTCTCAGAAAAGGTCTAACAGCTGAAAATGCATATCAGAGCAAAAACCAAGTCCTGTGGTCAAGATAACTGCCTGTAGAGCTCAGTGACAGACTTGCGTTAAGGCAATGATCTAGGGAAGAGTTCAGAAAAAAATCTGCTGCATTGAAGGTTCACAGAAGCATTATCCATAATGGAAGACGATTGGAACAACTAGGACTCTAGAAAATGTCTGCCAGCCCCCATCCAAGCTGACAGAGCTTGAGAGGTGAAAAGGTGAGGCAAAGAATGGCAGATAATTGCCAAATGCAGATGTGCAAAGCTTGTCACATCATACCCAATAAGACTTGAGGCTGTAAAGGTGCTTCAACTATGTACTGAGTTAAGGGTATGAATACTTATGCAATGTACTTATTTCAGTGTTTTATTTTTAATAAATTTGTAAAATTTGCAAATCCGGTTTTTGCTTTGTCATTATTATGGTGTATGGAGTGGTAAATTGATGTGGGGAAAAACTAATTTAAAGCAGTTTAACATAATGCTGCAATAAAAAAAAAATGAAGGGGTATGAATACTTTTGTAAGGCACTGTAACTATTTGCATCTTGTCAAGTTTGAGGTGATTAAAACCCCACTTTTTTACCTCCTGTTCCATGATGTCTTTGTTTGTGTCTTGTGGTGTGATTTCACATTTAAATCATGTTGTTTATTCAGACGTTTCAGACACTTCCAGGAAATGACGCAGCAGCTAAGGAGATTTTGAACAGTTAGTGTAATGATTTGTTTGTCAAGCTATAAGTTTTTTCCCCCCTACTACCTTCCATTTCAGTCATTACAGATTTGTCACGTTGTGGTTAAATTATTGGCAGACATTTATAATGTAATGCTGTGTTCAGCAGGAACAAATGGATCTGCTGAAGCTTTTTATCAAAAAAAGGTCCATCTGTAATTATATTTGGCTTTGGTTTCGGCTGGTAAACACACAGCAGATGATTTTGTTGGATATGTGGGAATGTGTCCGGCTGAGGTATTCCAAAGAATGTCCATCACGAGGTTTTCTCTCACTCTTGCTTGGACACACACAAAGACACTCCATCTTTTGTGCCAGGATTAGGCTTGTAACAGAGAACAGAGTGCTAGCAGGACTCAAATGAACTGAGAGCAGCAGAGATGGAAGGAGATTCATGCTTGACTTCTTTCTCCATTTGTTTGCCCCCTTATTTCACATCAAGTGACATGAATCTCCACAGTCAGACATGTGATGTGCTAGCTGGAACAGACATGGACAGCAGCGCAGTGTGGGTTTGTGCTGAAGGCAGTGACACACATTAACACTTTATTTTGCTCATGTAAATGTTCACACTGAGTATTTGCACTGAAACCAAAGCATACAACGTGTTATGAGTGATTTTTGTTTTTATTAGTGGCATGCAAAGGCTTATAAATGCAGGACTTAAAGGGATAGTTCACCCAAAAATGAGCATTTGATGTTTATCTGCTTACCCCCAGGGCATCCAAGATGTAGGTGACTTTGTTTCTTCAGTAGAACACAAACAAAGATTTTTAACTCAAACCGTTGCAGTCTGTCAGTCATGTAATGGCAGTCAATGGGCTCCATGGCTTTGAGAGTAAAAAAAAAAAATACACAGACAAGACCAAATTTAAACCCTGCGGCTCATGATGATACATTGAGGTCTTAAGACACCAAACAATTGGTCTGTGCAAGAAACTAAACAGTATTTAGCTAGGCGAAGCTATGAGAATATGTTCTGATGTAGAACGTTAGAACTCCCAATAGTTCATCATCTGTATTCTGATTCAAATAAGTAAGCCTGGCCAAATTACGAAGACTGTTTTATGTACATTGTGCGTCATTATGCTTGCAAACAAAGGGTTCAACTATTTTATTGATGTCCTTACTACCTTCCTGGGCCTTGAACGTGGTAGTTGCTTTGCTGTCTATGCAGGGTCAGAAAGCTCTTGAATTTCATCAAAAATATCTTTATATGTGTTCAGAAGATGAACAAAGGCCTTATAGTTTTGGAACGACATGAGGGTGAGTAATTAATGACAGAATTTTTATTTTTTGGGCAAACTATCCCTTTAGGGTTTTCATTTCATATGGTTAAATTGCTAGTCTACAAGTGGCTCAGACAAGGTGTAGGTGTCATGTTGGATTGATGACACTATTACGAGGTATTTTAGAAAAGCCTTTATAGTTTTATTCCTTAGTCACAGATTGTATCAAATTGTCCGAGACGCTTGTTTAGGAGGAAGATTTGTAATGAACCACCTGTGAGATTACTTTGCTAAACAGTTTATTAGTCAGCATGCACCAGTAATTAAATGAGGTCTAATAATAATTAAATCCTCAACTCTAATTAGTGCTCATTTAGATTGAATTAGGAAAATAAAACCATGTTTATCTCTGATAGTTGCATTTTGTGTTCCACTGGAAAAGAAAACATTTGTCACAGTAACAGTGACACATCTAACTTTCCAGTTAGAGCATTTTTGATGGCTCAATTCTTTCATACCACGTACTGTAGTTCTGGGAACTAGCCAGCATGGTGGTTCCTAGAGAACCAATTTCTCCCTCAGGCTGTTTTCCTGGTTGCATTTGCACCGGCAACAGGAACTCTAAAGCGGTTGAGAGTATTTCTTTATGCAAGGCATTTACAAACATCAACAACTGGTGAATGGAGGACGCTGTGATCGGATAACGGATATGGAATGTAAATGCACAATTTACATGATTGGAAGTGCAAAAAGTTGGGCTAAGAGATGAAATCTCCTATGACAGATTGGAGTGTTAAATATCATCGAGGCTGAGAAAGAACACAACACTGCAGACAACAGGTAAATAGGGGCTTTCGCACTGGTGGAACCTTTTTGTAGTTCCTAGAAACTTGTAACGTTCTCCTTGCGCTTGCACACAGTTGTCAAAAAGTCTATTGTGTGGAGTTTCTCACGTAAATACAGTTGGTTTTGGCTTAAGTGACTATAAATGGGTAGGTGAAAACCAGTTATGTGTCAGTATACGTTCATGTATTCGGTTTTAAAGGGACAGCAGCCTAATTAAATACCTGTCTGTCATTATGTTAATAGAACAACAAAAGATGCTACATAAATGTATGCATGTTAAACAAATCTACTGTGTTTGAAAAACAAGTTTATTTAATTTGTATCTCTATCGTGTTTGTCTTATTGTTTATAATTTAAGAGTGAGAGAGAAATAGATTTCTTATACCATGGTCATATTGCCCACTCCTTGCCCGCCTGTCCCATATTCGACCATGAGAAATCTGGTCACCCTAGCTATAACTCTAATGCTCTGTGATGTTTTAAAATAATGTACCATCTGCACTACACCTAAACCTACCCGACAGTATGAACAAAAGTGGATGCAACGTAAAAACACAATCGCAAACATGCTGTTTTAGCTTGTTTTTCGATCTCTCATCTTTCAGCTCTTTCATTGTGCGTCATGTCTTTCACAGGATTCGTACTCAAGGATTCCACATCCTAAGTCCAATTCCGTGCCAGCTGAGCTACCAAGCAAGCTTGTTACATTCGGAAAGCAAAAAATATGGAGCTGTAATCGTAACTGTGTATGAAAACGGTTACAAATGCTCACTGTTTTACGACCTCTAGTGTTCATTTCTTATGGAAACTGCAGTGATATCTATTTATTGGTATGTATTTTGCATCTTGTGAAAAAGTTTCCACAGTTAAGTTTGCTGTCATGAGATAAGGTATGCTTGGATCATGGTGTCCTCACCGGTTGTTGACGTTTGTAAATGCCTCGAGTAAAGATGTAGCTGTCATCCGCTTTAGCGTTCCTGCTGCCAGTGTAAATCCAACCAGGAAAACGGCCTGAGGGGGAAATTCGTTCTCTAGGAAGCACTATGGTAGCTAGTTCCTAGAACTAAGTTCTTAGAACTATGTGGTGTGAAAGCTCCTAATGCCATTAACGCTGTTTTCCTGGGTAGCTGGTGTTTTTCGTGTGCATTTGGCCAATCAGCGCACACTTACCTCATTGGTAGTTCCTATAGAACTGTTTTAAACCCTACTCCGAAGTTTCAATTGACCCAAACAGAGTTCCTAGAACTAAAACCGTTCCTAGTTTATGTGGTGTGAACACGCCAAAAAGCGAGTATTTCCGTTAATAGTTAATAATTTGGCAGAGGGTCAAAAATAGACACAACACCGGATGTGTTCGGTAGCTCAGCTAGCATTAAATTAGACTTACGATGCGGAATCCTTGGGTACAAATCCCTTCAAAAACATGATGAAAGAGCTGTCAGATGAGAGATTAAAAAACAAGCTAAAATGGCCTGCTTGCGATTTCGCGAGTAGCATTTTAACAGAACTTTAAACACACTCAAATGTATCTAGTATAAATAAACACCGCTGCTTTTCCTACATACGCATGACCAGAAGAAGCGGAAGCAGTTAACTGTGGCATAATAAAAGTGGCGCTGCTTTCGAGCCGTGTATCACGCTCGCCCTTCATTAGCAATCGCTCCAGCATCCTCGTTTCGCTTCCACAACTTTCAGCCCCACCCTGCTTCATACTACAGTGACCCTAACAAGTCTTTATTACATTAGCCCAACGGATTGCATCAGCTGTGGGGATGAAGACAACAACTCCCATGATTCCACACTCAATCACGGCATCATCAAACTAAGCCTTTGTTTCTTCTTTTGTTTTGAATATGAGCCCTCTAGCGGCGAAAACGTACATATTGTGCTTTTAAATTATATAGAACAACTACAAGTAAACTATTTGTAGATTTAAGCAACACTGTCTCAACCAATTGCGTGCATTTAGGGCAGGGCTATCTCTTTGATCAACCAATGGCAGATATTTGAGAAACTGTTATGTATTAAGAAGCTCCCTAGAGATGCAAAAACGAAATACTTCAATTTATATCTCTAACGAAACTTAAACTGTATCTTTAGACCATCCCTAATGATTTGGTTTATTTCTTAACCCATTCTTTTGTTCCTTAAATTCATCCCCCATGTTCAGGAGGATTGTGTTTTTGTTTTGTCTTTTGTTTCCCGACACAACTAAAACTCTTATGTCTTTGTTGGAGACTCTGTCTGTCCACTCCCCAGTTGGTGCTTCCGTCCAACTTTCGGCGTTGAGAGAGTTTAAAGCCATACAGCTTAGTCAGCAAAGCTAATGGAGAGAGTACATGGAGGACTGCCCAGCCTTATCAGCTCTTGACCAGCGTCATGGTGTTGAGCTCATGCTGCTCCAGCTGTCCAACCGTGGGGACGTCTCTTCATGCATCTATCATTAATTACTCAGACTCAGGAACAAGGAAAACTCCACATGCCTGCTGCGTGACCAACGGTTGGCCTTCTGTATCCTGCGCGAGCCGCACCAGGCACTAATTGTAGCTTGTGGGATGCTTTATCTCCAGCACACATGGCTGGGGGTTAATGTTGACTATCACAGGTCGGAACATGATCATTCTGAGCAGACAGCGCATTATCTGTAGAATTTTGTTATTCATACACCCACAGAATCCCGCCTTATGAATTCCCTTGACCTCTTGACTACATTGCAAGTTTAAGCTACACTATTCACATGACTTAATATAAAATGAAACCACCAATGATTCCCTACAGTCAACATGCTCTTGATTTAAGCTTCCTTCATAAGGTTCGGCAGCTGATAGAAAGGACTTTCTGATAGAAATCTCTCCAATGTTCTGGATTATAAACTGAATTATGAGTCGCGTAGGAAGAAGCAGCATTTTTCAAGCCATTAATGTTTGGTTTGGATACAGGAGGAGGTCAGGCTCTGGGCACCAGTGCCAAGTCTGAAAATCTTCCTGTTGACTCAAGATAAACAGCTTATCTCGACTGTACTGTTTCTCATTCCACTTGTCGAGGTTAATGATTTATAAATGAAGAATACATATCAGGGGCTTTGTGTATGAAACTTGATGTGGATATCATCTGAAGTGCTTTTATTTTTCAATCAGCACATATGCCAAACCTATGGAAGCACATTTCCGCTACAGAATAAAACATTAAAGGTCCACTGAAGTGCCTTGAAACACGCAGCGTTATTCTATGTGGTGACGTACTTTTAACTGAAACAAAAACATATCGCCCAGCCCCGCCCACTAATTTTGAATAGCCAATAGCGTTCCATTAATATCTGCTCGGGCCAGAGCCGTTGAGCTCGGTAAAGCCGCATTTGTAAGCTTATGACCGCCACAGACTAATAAATTACCCCACAGATTCAATATGAAACTTGCTAAAACGAAATAGTGATCATTATCATGCTGAGGCTGTGTAGTTTAATACATGCTGACCGCACATATGAGCGCTTATGATCTGCTCCGCGTCTCTGTGTAGGGGGCGGGACATTACGGACTCTAGAGAGCATTTGATTGGACAGAACGTTTGATGAGAAACTGAAGTGCACGGTGATATCATCCAAATCCTTGATTCATATTGGCGGAAGTGACGAGACTGTAAGTTTTGAATGCCCATATCTTGTAAACGCGAATTTTGTCGTTGTTTTGAAGCACACTAGACTATAGATAATCTTAAGGCTAATATATTCATACTAAAAGCCAAAAAACTTTAATTTTGATTTCAGGGGGACTTTAAAGGTAATTGTGACTTTTTACTCGCAATTGTGAGTTTATATTTCACAGTTCTGACTTTTTTTCTCAGAATTGTCTGACATGAACAATTCTGAAAATTAAACTTGCAATTCTGAAATAAAGAAAGTTGCAGTTTTTAGGAATAAAGTTGCAATTTTGAGAAATAAACTCGCAATTCTGACTTTATAACTCGCAATTACAAGTTATAAAGTCAGAATTGAGATATTGTCTCACAATTCTGAGAAATGAAGTCAGAATTGCAATGAGAAATGAAGTCAGAATTGCAAATAAACATTTAAATGAAGAAATTAATAAAGTTGCAATTCTGAGAAGTACAGTTGCAGTTCTGAGAAATAAACTCAGTTGCAAATTATAAAGTCAGAGTTGATATGATATGAAATATCCTCTTACAATTCTGTGAAACGAAGTCAGAATTGCATGATATAGTCACAATTCTGAGAAGTTTTAAAGAAGTCGCAATTCTGAAAAACAGTCACAATCCTGAGAAATAAAGTCGCAATTCTGAGAAATAAAATTGCAATTCTAAGAAAGTCACAATTCTGAGAAATAAACTCACAATTCTGACTTTTTAACTTTCAATTGAAGAAATTAAGTCAGAATTGCGTGAGATATAGTCGCAATTCTGAGAAATAAAGGGGCAATTCTGAGAAATAAAGTGGCAATTCTGAGAAATAAAGTGGCAATTCTGAGAAATAAATTGTCAATTCTGAGAAATAAACTCACAATTCTGACTTTATAACTTTCAATTGAAGAAATGAAATCATAGTCGCGATCCTGAGAAATAAAGTGGCAGTTCTAAGAAATAGTGGCAATAATTCTGAGAAATAGTTGCAATTCTGAGAAATAAAGTTGCAATTCTGAAAAAAATAAATTGAAATTCTAAGAAATAGTCGCAATTCTGAGAAATAAAGTTGCAATTCTGAGAATAAAGTCAGAATTGCAAGATATAATTTCTTTTTTCTTCTCTGAATTGTTGGTTTATATCTCACAATTCTGAATTCTGACACACAATTTGCAAGTTTATATGTCACAATTTATAATCTATTTATTATTTATAATGTAAAATATTTATAATCTGTTATTTTACATTTAAACATCTTTGACATGAAAAAAAATGTGTTCATGAGAAATTGTAAATCAGGCCTCGCATGTTGGTGGTCAGTTGAATGTTTTTTTTTTGTTTTGTTTTGTCCAGTGATTACTATATGGAACATAACAATACAGGATTATCAGATTTGCTATTGAAAATGCATTAGAAGTAAGCAGTCTTTTTTGAATTTGTATTAAATTAATCCACTTGTGGGTAGCGCATGGTTCAGTGCTAAGAATATGACACAGGAGGAGAGCTTTTAGCTCTGTTTATTCAACTGGAGCTTTGTCGCTTTCTTCCACAAAAGCTTGAGTGGAAAATTCCTGTTCCAGAGTTTTACACAAAGCCAGAGCCCCTCGGTTCTCTTAATACCAGTGTTTGACACTTCATCATCTGATGAGTTTTATGCTGAAGAATATGGAGTTTGAGTTGTGCAGTCCGGAGCAAGGGAAGGAAGTAGATGCACAAACATAAATCCCCATAAATTAAATTAATCCCACAGTCACTAAAGGTAGCTTTTAGCATCTGGGCATCTTAAAGGGATTTGGCAAGATACTGTAGTGTGTTTACAGTGCAGGAAGTGGATTAGTCAGTGTGTTGTAGTACTTGAGTCCATTCCTGAGATGTCTGACTCGAGTCCAGCTCCCTGTGGAGTGATCAGTGCTGTTACCTGCCTGCTTTAGCACTCTCACTGATAATCTGCTCTGCATGCAGTAACACACTGACAAAGAGGCTCACGGCTGTTCTCTAGTATCTACTCAGTCTTCACGTCTAGAGCCCCGTCTGCTCTCGGTCTCTCGCTGCCTCTCACTCTTTCCTAACTGTGCCGTCACATAATAAGAATTGTGTTCTTAAAGAAATAGTTCACCCAAAAATGAAAATGAGCCCATGATTTACTCACCCTCAAGCCATCCTAGGTGAATATGACTTTCTTCTTTCAGACGAATACAATCAGAGTTATATTAAAAAATGCCCTGGCTCTTCCAAGCTTTATAATGGCAGTGAATGGGTGTTAAGATTTTGAAGTTGAGAAGTCCAATAAAGTGCATCTATTTATCATAAGTTCTCATCACGGCTTAATAAAGGTCTTCTGTAGCGAATTAATGCATTTGTGTTAGAAAAATATCCATATTTAAATATGTAGGATGTAGGCATTGCCTAACCTCTGGTGAGAAGTGACAAATGTCACAAATTAGGAGAACAAAACAAGGATTTGTAGAGAAAAATGACGGAGGATTTCGGTATAAGCCCAGAGGAGACTGATTTAGAGGTCTGCATTCCTGCAGAAACCGCATTCTTTACAAAAAGGTTAAAAAAAACAGCGATGTAGGGCGATTTTGAAGTAGGACGACTGCATTTAAACTGCATTTTGGAAGTTCAAACTTGGGGCACCACAGAAGTCCACTATATGGAGAAAAATCCTGAAATGTTTTCCGCAAAAAATATAATTTCTTTACGACCGAAGAAAGAAAGACATAAACATCTTGGATGACAAGGGGGTGAGTACATTATCTGTACATTTTTTTTCTCCTTTAAAGAGTGTTTTTTTATTTCGTAATCGCTAAAAGCCAACGGTTTTGTTCATATTTTGTTTATAATTTTAAATGACAGATGTCGTATATATATATATATATATATATATATATATATATAATTTTTTTTTTTTTTTTTTTTTTTTCGCTCCGACACATTTGACATCCAAATGTTAAACAAAATTCGTCTTGGCAAAAGACGAATTTCGTTTAACATTTTAATGCCAAATGTGAGATTCTGTTAACGAGATAATTTAGCGAGAATGGTCGGGTCAAAGATAATTATTGTAAGTGGACAGCGGGTGAACAAAGAGTGAATATATAGCGGGAGTGGGAATAAAAAAGCAGTCCCAGTCTTTGAGTCACTTTAGAAGGCCTTCATTAACCTCCGGAGCTGTGTGGAGTGTTTTTAATGATGGATGGATGCACTTTATCGGACTTCAAAGTCTTGACACCCATTCACTGCCATTATAAAGCTTGGAAGAGCCAGGACATTTTTTAATATAACTCTGATTGTATTTGTCTGAAAGAAGAAAGTTATATACTCCTCGGATGGCTTGAGGGTGAGTAAATCATGGCGTAATTTTTATTTTTGGGTGAACTGTCCCTTTAAGAATGCAAAACCTCAATGATTCTAACCTTTTTTTGTACTATTTGCACATTTTTTAGTTTAACATTTATGTTGTGATTTATTATATAGGTTTTTAATTACAGAATCCATTAAATAAATTAGGCTATTCAGACTGTAATAGATACATTATAACCTTTATGGCTGAAAATGTTAGTGGTAAATATGTT
>NC_133380.1:22146369-22148431 GCF_049309525.1 Garra rufa
TAAAAAATTTATTTCAGTCTTAGTTACCGAGGCAAAGTTGAAGTTAAATAAACTTTTTTTTTTTTCAGTTTCAGTTGCCAAGACAAATTTTAGTTTAGTTTACTTTTTAGTCATTTAGTAATTTTGGTTTTTTTTTTTCTCAGTTTTTCCTTTTTAGCATTTCTAATTAGCTTTAATGTATTTTTCCCCTAATTTTAGTATTTAAACAAACTTATTTTATTTCAATATCAGTTGCCAAGGCAAAAAAAATATATATATATATATATATTTTTTACATTTTAGTTTACTTTTTTAGTCATTTTATGTATTTTGTTTGTCATTTATTTCATTTTATTTTTATTGTTTTATCTCAGTTTTACTTTTACTCATTTTAGTATTTTAACAAACTTATTTTATTTTATTTTATTTTATTTTATAAAAATAATTGTTATTTTATGTTTAGTTTAGTTTACTTTCATTTTACTTTTTAATAATTTTATGTTTTTTAAATTTAAATTTTTTTTAAATTTAATTTTGCTTATTAATATTTCCAGTTAGCTTTAATTTATTTTGATTTCACATTTTCAACTTTTATTTCAGTTTCAGTTGCCAAGGCAAATTGCAGTTAAATTGAAATTGAGTTAAAGTTAACTTTATTTAGAGTATTTTATTTTATTACATCCCATTATTTATTTATTTATTTATTTATTTATTTATTTATTTTTACATTTCAAAATATGTTGAGTTTTTATTAACTATCACTCAACTACAACACTGCATGGTCATGCAACATTACATAAATATTGTAATACATAAGAATTTTCTTGTGAACAAAGAATTAACTTTTTAAAAAGTGTTATATATTTCATAGTACACTTTGTAGCCTATTCTTTAAAACCGCTAACTAATAAGAGACAACTAGTCCCTTGTTTGACCAATTTGTAGACATTTTATCTTTATTTTTTGTAATACTTGGTTATTCCAACTCTCTGTGGTGGGCATCAACAGTTTCTTTTAAAAGTTTGGAAACTTCAGACTGCTGTGTATATGCTATACTGTAACAGTTGTTTTGCTATCTGATGTGACTGGTCTGTTCTGGAGGCCGGATGATCATCCCTGCTGGTCATTACAGCCTGCTGTGTTCCTAATCAGACCGAAAGGAAAGAGCTCTCATCTGATAGGGAGATGGACGGCCTTCACAATGGCCTTACCGTCAAAACTAAGGGCCTTGTTTCTGTCTCACTCAGTCTGTCTCTTTTTTTTCCCGCCTGTCTTTTAGCATAATTAGAAGTGAAGGTTAAGGACATAAGACAGCGCAGGAGATCGGCCCGAGAGATAACCCTCTATTACCTCTCTCTGCTTGTCTGATAGGCGGGGTGGGATCCTGGCATGTGCGGCATGTGTTGCCGGAGAGGGGAGGGCGGTTATATAAACTCAGGATCGCTGCCCTGGGTCTCAGCTGCCCTGCTTGAGCAAATGGGTATGACATTACTACGGACCCCTTGTCTCTCTTACTTAGAAATGTTTTCATGTGTGCGTTTGTGCGCCTACAACCCTTAACACGCCATGCGGAACGTCACCCAGTGCAGTCAGATAGTTTGCGTGACATCACAGAGAAAATAACATCTTGTCTGACTGTGTCAAAAAGCTTTAGTCCAGAAAAATACTCCTCAGCGCTTCAGACAGAGCACACAGACCGGCCGTCAAAGGGTAAGTAGTGCATTTGTAACTGAGAAAAAACCTCACACACAAAAAATAATTTGACAAATTCAGTTTTCTGTCCCATGTTTCCTGCTGAAACAGGAAACATACTAAAAGTCTTGTTCTTTTTTTTAAAACATTATTTAGACAAACACAGTAGCACTCTTCGAAAAAATACAACATATACAAAACAGTAACACATTATTTCTATTTATTTGTGTTTTTAACACAAATATCAATATAACAATTAAAATGAAGCTTATTTATGAATTTAATATATACGTATATATAATATATTTCACTTAATATAATATTAAGATGATACCAAAAATTATAGCATTATTTGATATATATTTATAAGTGAGTCTGTGTGTGTGTGTAT
>NC_133380.1:22148931-22174672 GCF_049309525.1 Garra rufa
GGAGCGCAGGACTGCTGTCAGCCGCTGGGGCTCATTTGCTGTTTGCATGACAGATTCATTTCCTCAGCCTCCGCTCTGCTGCGCTGTCGCCACAGTGATCTTTGCGTGCTTTTTCACATCCGTGTGATCAATCACCATGTCCCTCACGCTTAACGTGTTCAACACTCTGATTAAAAATGAGATGAACAGCTTTGTGAATGAAATAATAGTTTGAAAGTTCCTTTTAACAATGTGTATGAAAGCATTTGTAAGAAAACAGACGGATGCCATTGGAGAGCCTGTCTAGTATTACACCTCGCATTTCAAGTTACATGACATATTAGACGGCGGGTTTGTGCTCTGCTTTGTTTTTTGTTGGCTCTGTCGGTCTCCCGCTCTATCACACACAGGCACACATGGTTTCGATTGAAGTTGACATTCGAGGTCATCATTGAGCAAGAATTGTAAATGGAGTTGATAAGCCATGAAATTATCCTCTGTAGAGACCTCACTTCCACGGGATCAAAGAAAACACACTGTCAAAACTTCTCTGTCTCTGTCTTTCCCTCACACACACATCAGTCATTCAGGTGCTGTAATATATCCAGGGTGCACTCAGAGTTCACAGGTACTAGTATTCAGACATGCTAGATTTGAGTTGTCACTCGTTTTGAGTGATTTATTTTTCTCATTATAGGATATATAATGCTTTCTTTTAATTTTAAAGAGAACATATCATACTTTATCATTTTTTTAATGAGGCTCATCAGGTATTAAGACTAGTATGGCTTAATATAACATAAATGATGTCTTTTACTGGGGGGCGCCATTACTTTTGGTGGTGTGAAATGGTTGCACTCGGTGAGCTCCTGTCACTACCTGTTGCTATTTTTACCACAACACAACTCTAAATAAGCAACTCTAAAAATAAAATACTGATACAATGCCACATTTTGCGGCTTTTGGTTGTAATTTTCAGTCGAATGGCAACAAGAGAAGCGATGTAAGTCTCTAAGATCACTGCTTTTCTAGCGATAAGAAAGCAATGGGAAGATGCCTGTGGATAAATAAAACTTCCTAAAGACCTGCGTCTTTGTCCTTTCCACTTCAGCCCTGATGCTTTTGAGGCTTTTAGTTGGGTTTTCTACTACATATTTCAGTAAGGGACGATATTTACATTATATTAAGCCATACAAGTCCTCAACCATACAAGTCCTCAACTCAGGGTTCCCTTTAAGTATATTTGTGTTGCAATTTTTACTGCAACACAACTCGGAAAATAAAACCGATACTAGGGTTGTGCCGATAGACGATAGTATCGTGTATCGACGATAGTCAGAGATATCGCCTGTTGCTGATGTCTTTGACGATAGTTAGACGATTATTATTATTATCCGTCAACAAAAAACTTAACTTTAGCAATGCAGCACAGAGAGTCTGTTCTTGGATGCTTCAGAAACTTGCCGCGGTATAAACACACGCATAGAGAGACCACAGCGCCTTAACGCAACTCGTGCAGTGAAAATGGGAGATTTTCATCATACAGTACGGTGGTAGATTAACTGATACTAACGGGAGATATTATATTAGAATTGCAGTCATTAGGATTACAGAGGTAGTAAAACGTGTTCAGGCTGAATTAATTACGATGTATCATAATCAGTCTGTATATAGTAAACAAACATTCATCTCAGTAACGTCTATAGGCGTTAATTAGAATTACGATTCGATCAGATGACGCTAAACATACGCACGTGAATTACATGCGCATCACTTCTCCACATCCAATATGAACTGAACTACACCAACACCTGATGATAACGGTCAGACATACAGCGGTAACATTATCTCATATGACGGGTAAAGAAAGATTCATTCATTTACATTCTGGCACGCACATTTACAACTCACTCACTGACGATTGCAGAGAATGAAACCGAAAGTAACTTGAACAACTCCGGCAGAATTACAGTCAGCGCTCTGTACACGCAGAACTTCATCATATGCCAATAGAAAAGTCTACCTTTACAAAACTAATAATGAATTCAGTACATAGATAATTAATTAAATAAGGACGATAGTATCGTGTATCGGCGATCACTCAGGCTGACGATAGGACGATATGAAAATTGAGCATATCGCCCAACACTAACCGATACAATGCCACATTGTGTGGCTTTTGGTTGTAATTTTCAGTCGAAGGGCAACAAGAGAAGCAATGTAAGTCTTAACTGCTCTCCTAGCAATAAGAAGAGGAGTAAAACAATGGGAAGATGCCTGTGGATGAATGAAACTTTCTAAAGACCTGCGTCTTTGTTCTTTCCACTTTAGCCCTAATGCTTTGAAGGCTTTTAGTCGACCACAGCTACTGAAAGAACTTACAAATAACAGAGACAAGAAACACTAGATGCCATCCTGGCAGGATGTAAACATACCGACGCTTGTCATAATGCCGCAGTTACTGATAGAGTTTCTCAACGCAGTTTTCACTTGATATCCTGAGCTGTTTAGACTCCTTGTGGGGAAAAATCGATGGTACGGCATTTGTTTTAAGTCTACGCTTATATCGCCACCTGGCAAAACAAAATAAAACTTTCTAAACACCTGCATCTTTGTCCTCTCCACTTCAACCCTGATGCTTTTGAGGCTGTTAGTTGACCACAGCTACGGAAAAAGCTTACAAATGGCAGAGACAAGAAACGCTAGATACCATCCTGGCAGGATGTAAACATACCAACGCTTGTCATGATGCCGCAGTTACTGATAGAGTTTCTCAACGCAGATTTCACTCCAAATCCTGAGGCGTTTAGACTCCTTGTGGGGAAAAATCGACGGTACGGCATTTGGTTTACGCCTACGCTTATAGCCATCGCCATTTGTATGCTCTTTCATTAACTGTGGTCATTGTATCAATATTTTATTTTCTGACTTGTGGTCGTGATAAAAATAGCAACATGTAGTGCCAGAGTGCAACCATTTCATGTAATTGAAATAATGGCACCACCTATAGTCCAAAATGAGTTTCTACTACATATTTAAGTAAGAGACATCATATACTCATATTAAGCTATACAAGTCTTAATACCCGGGGTTTCCTTTTATAAACAAGTCATACAGGTTTGAAACAACATCAGACATTTAGTTTTTGGGTGAACTGTCCCTTTAAACAACGCTGTGACATAATCTAAATAAAACTGCTGAGGTGTATTCAAATGTAAATATGTATTGAAGGGTGTTGGTGGTGAGGAGAGGTTGCGGTTCTCCGGCTCAAATAGAAGTATGAAGATCTTAAGTGTGCCAGTGTGCTGACAGTGTGGAATGAGAGAGACCTGGAAAGTTTGTCTTTCCTTCCCTCAGTCCCACCCCCATCTCCCTGTAATCTCTATCACAGCTGTGTCAATGCTGTAAAAAATCGCATTCTTCCCAATTAGATCTTTGTCTGGTTTACCAACCCATTTCTTCTGCGTTCACCTCAGATGGCTCTCAGTGGAATTCAGCTTTCTGTAAGTTTGCCACACAACTGGGGAGGTCCAACTCAATTTTACCCACAAATACACAGAGGGCCGAGGCGCTGAATGAGATGGAGTGCTGAGAAATATCTGTTCTGGGAAGAGAGGTTTTATTTGAACCATCGCTCTGGATTCAAAGCAGCACCTGTACTTCAGATGCCTTTTAATCCCAAAACAACTCCTGAAGTTGATTGCTTTGGAAGCCTTGTGTAAAGTTTTGCCATTTGGCACAGTTTGGTTATTGTGTGGTGGTTGTAGGTGGTCCGGGGTGGGGATAAATGGGTGGAATAGTCCTGGTTTTTTACCGAATCAGCATATTGCACTGCTATGCACATCTGGAGAAAGAAAGAGGAGGTTTACCTTCTTGGATTCCTTTTTTGGCATCTGAAAAACGGAATCACTTTGGAAGTACTTGGATGCATTTAGTGTGTGAGCCTTTGAGAAATGCTAATCTGCTGTGACATGTTAACATAGCATGCGATGGCACATGCTGGCATGTGAGCGTGCGTGTCAGCGAGTCCTGCATGAGGTAAAGTAGTAAGCGAAGGTTGAAGATTCAATGTCTTAATATGGCATAAAGCACTTCGGCTAAAGAGCTTACAGCTTAGTTAGGATCTCGTCTTTTTCTATCTGCAGAGAGAGAGGGGAAAGAAGTGGCATTAAAGCAAGGGATGGTTGTAGCTTTTCTCTAGAGGAAGAGTGGGTTCAGATGCTCTGATGTTGCCAGGATGTTACCGAGGTACCATGTTCACAGTTATGAAACGATTTTTTAGGTCTTATGGATATGTATCTATAGCAGGGTCATTCCGTGTCAACTCAACCAGAGGTCCCCAGGTCAAATGTGTGATTTTATTCATATTTTTCTGGTGGAAGAAATACCTAAATGAAGAAGAAAGACAAAATATTAAATGCCATGAATGAAAATTTTCACCTAAGATTTGGAGCCAAATTACAGGGGGTTAAAAATGACTTTAGAAAGATGGCAGCATCGTAATTTTATTTTTAAACAGCGATTGGAAGGTCTATTAGTAAAATATGTTGACTTTAGCTATCTTCGTTGCATTATATGCTAGTGGTTACCATTCAAAAATGGGGGAAAAGCACTTTTCAAGTTTTTTTCTCCAAAGTTTGCATGTCTGTAACTCAAAAAGTATTTGAGGTATCTTAATGCCATTTTAGATATTGGGTCTTAATGAACTTTCGTTTGGGGATCTTTTTAAATTGTACACATTTGCAATGGTCAACAACCAAATGGTGGTCACTTTGGATTTTGGCATTACATTTTGGGACTGTACCATTTGAGCTTGATGAGCATGCAAGGTTTATTTCAAACACATCTTACAGACCCCAAATGTTTGAACAGTATATGTATTTTTGATCAAACACATTGCTCTGTCATTCCATGTCAAATCAAAAAAAATTCAGAAACTTCCCAGCTTGAATTTTTGATTTTGTCAATATTTTTCCTGAAGAAAGATGAACATATATAGTGATTTAAAGCCAAAATATTAAATGTCATGGATTAATATATACTCAGTAATCCACTATTTTGTAAGAGGGGGGTCAAAATGACAATTTTCACCTGAGATTTAAAGCCAAATTACAGGAGGTTAAAAATGACATTAGAAAGATGGCAGCTACTTTTACACAGAGATTGGAAGGTCTATGAGTAAAATATGTTGACTTTAATAATCTTTGTTGCATTATATGCCAATGGTGACCATTCAAAAATAGGGAAAAAAAAACACTTTTTTCCAAAGTTTGCATGCCTGTAACTCAAGAAGCATTTGTGATATCTTAATGCCCTTTTAGATATTGGGTCTTAATAAACTTTCCTTCTGAGGTCCTAAGTTTTAAGGTCCTGTGTGGTTCAGTTCAGAGATATTGGAATTAAAATATGGCTCCAGGGGTAAATTTGTACATTTCTGGTTGTCAAAAACCAAACGTGGGTCACTTTGCATAATGATACAGGAATGCCTGAAGAACAAATGATGTTGAAAATAAAAAGTTATCTTATTTACTTCTATCACAACTAGTTCTAAGTTTACCTCTATAATTTCTATTTTCAACATTTGTTCTTCAGGCATTCCTCTTTAAAACTAAAGAAGTATCATCTTTATGCAAAATGACCCACATTTAAGTTTTGACGTTAACAGTTTACTCCTGAAGCCATATTGAAATTCCAGTATCTCTGAAACTGAAAAACACAGGGCTTTAAAAATAAAGAGGCAAAAAGTTTGTTCAGACTCAATATCTAAAAGGGCATTAAGATATCTCTAATACATCTTGAGTTACAGGCATGCAAACTTTGAAGAAGGAACTTAAAAAGTGCTCTTTCTTCATTTATGAATGGTCACCATTGGCACCAAATGCAATAAAGTTTGTTAAAGTCAGCAGATTTTATTAATAGAACTACCAGTCTTTGTGTAACAATAGCATGATGATGCTGCCATCTTTCTAAATTCATTTTTACCCCCCTCTAATTTGGCTCTGAATCTCACATGAATCAAATTGTCATTTTGATACCCCTCTATAAAATAGTGGATTACTCAGTAAACATGCATCAATGACAATTCATATTTTGGCCTTCATCACTATGCATGTCTATCTTTCTTCAGGAAAAATATTGACAAAATCAAAAAATTGAACCAGGCAAGTTTCTGAACTTTGGTTGATTTGACACTTAATGACCCAGCATATGTGTCTGATCACAAATACTGTTCAAACATTTGGGGTCGGTAAGATGTGCTTGAAATAAGTCTTATATGCTCACAAAGCTCAAATGCTGCACAGGCCAGTGGTCTTAAAATGTCACATTTAGGGTTACAGGTTTATTCTGTGGCCCTTAAATATGAGCAAAGCAATAGATAAGAAGTTCTTGGTCAGCTAAAATGGTTCCACATGTGGTCTTCATGTGTGTGCATGTATATATTAATGCTATTCTTCTCATTTTTCTGTACTTAAGACCAGCTTTTTCCACTTTTCCTGTAGAAATCCAAGCTTTTTTTTTTCATTTGAATGTTTAGTCTTTTTTCCATTATCCGATGTGTGGAGGCTCAGACTGTTTTGTGGCTTCAGGGTTAAAGGCATGGAGGGCAGGATGGAGGAGTGACTGAAAATGTTTTGTTAGCATGTGGGAGGGACGGTCAGGCGAGGTGGGGTTGAGTCTGGATGTTCTGGAGTGCTGCCAGGTGGAGTTGTTGGATAATTGCATCATTATCTCTGGTTCTCTGTGCGTGAGCTCCTTCATCTCATTAGACGGCAGTAAAGTGGCTATACAATGGCCCCACTGCACGGTTCCTTGACAAAGCTTGTGCTCTTTAGCACTATTAGCCACGGTATGAAATTAATCATAGCTTTATTTGTGTTTCGTACATGTGTTACCTTTCAGCGGCGGTGTAATCTAACGCTACGTCAGTGTTGCAATAGAGCTTGGGAAAAAAATATTACTACAGTGTATTGTATCAATATTCTTTTTGTAAACTTTTTGTTTACATTAAAGGAATGATTAGGGTTTATGCTTGTTAAAAATGTGTGGGTGGGTGTTTTTTTTTTGCTTTGCTTAGCTTACATTTTTTAGTTTTTTTTTGGTTTTGTATTTTGTGAGGTTTTTGTTTTCTGTTCTGTTTTTGTAGAACCTGCAAAATGTTATTTTACCAAAATGCGAGGGATCATAAAAAAATGCATGCTAGTTTTTATTTAAAGGGGTCATCCGATGCCCATTTTCCACAAGTTAATATGATGCTTTAGGGTAGAAATGAAAAGTTTGTAATATACTTTGATTAAAAATTCTCTATGGTAGTGTAAAAAAACACTAATTTTACCTGGTAAAAATGCCTCTGTTCTCAGCAAGCGATATCAGTACCTGGCCCTTTAAATGATATGAGCCTCTCCTCACTCCGCCCCTCAGTTCTGTGGGGCGTGTCATTACATAGCTCATGGGGTGTTGCCTAGACAACAGTTGGGGGTATAGTTGTATAGTTTGGGGGAAAATGGCACTTGGGGGGCTTTGAAGACACTGTACAACCCCATCCATTGAAAATTTAATATATAATAAAATAACAAAATAAAATAAACGAATGTAAAATAAAATAAAATAAAAATAACATATGTAAATAAATAAAATGTAAAATAAAATAATAAAATAAAATAAATACAAAGCAGAATGGAGATAGATGCTAAAAAATAAAATAAAATAGACGCTGAAAATAAAAAAAACTTTAAAATTAAATAATAAAATAACAAAATAAAATAAACAAATGTAAAATAAAATAAAATAAAAATAAAATGAATAACATATGTAAATAAATAAAATGTAAAATAAAATAATAAAATAAAATAAATACAAAGCAGAATGGAGATAGATGCTATAAAATAAAATAGACGCTGAAAACGCTGAAAATAAAAAAAACTTTAAAATTAAATAATAAAATAACAAAATAAAATAAGCGAATGAAATGTAAAATAAAATAAAATAAAGCTACTTCAGAATTGTCGTAAATGGAGAAGTATGCTAAAAAAACTTAAAATTAAACATAACAAAATAAAAATGAAGTAAAACAAAATAAACAAATGAAATGTAAAGTAAAGTAAAGTAAAGTAAAATTAAATTAAATACAAAGCTTTTTTAGAATGGCCGTAAATGGAAAAGGATGCTAAAAAATAATTATGATAAAATAAAATAACTAAATAAAATAAACAAATGATCTGTAAAATAAAATGATAAAAAAACAAAAGCATTAAAAAAAAAAAATTACCGATCCAAAACTCTCAAAAATGTATTTTTTACACAAACAACAGGAATTACTCATAAGTTTTAAGTCACACAGCATTAGAGCCTACAAACTGAACTAACCTTGCCTCGTCAAAAAAAAAACTTATCTGATATTTTAGAAGACATAAGAGACATGTATACAAGTATGTATTGCATTTTTAATGTATTTTTGAATAAATTAATATTTAATAATCATTGTTCCATAAAACAGAGTTTCAAGGATATCCAAGAAAAAAAAAAAAACTTGATTAGAATACCAAAACATTCAAGACATACTCTATGAGCAGCCAAGGGAATGTGAAGCGCATGCAATTTTAATGTCTAGCCTTCCCAATTTCATTTTTCCCTAAATTTTCATGCTTAAAATATCAAGCGCCCATATGTGCAGACTCTGTTAACGGCATACACCCCGAGGGGCTTCGCAATCTGTCAAGCCAACCAACCTGCACTGATGCAAACAAAGGCACGATGCATGAGTGCGCTGATCACCTGCGTCACATCACAGAGACGCTCTGCATTTCAAGCTTACGGTTCTTTCTCAAATCCAACATCATTACAATGCACATTCGGGGAAGTTTATACCAACACCCTAAACGTTTAGAGGTCTCTCTATGCTGTAGTGACTGCAGACTCTCTTGTACTGCGAGGGAATTAATCATGAAGCTGGTAGTGACAGCATTCTGCAGTGCAGGTCTCCTTCATCATTCATTCCACTGCACTGTGACTAAACGCTTTCATGCTACATGTCATCAACCTCTTTACAAGACCAAGAACCGCAACAATGGGTTCTTCATAATATCATCTCCGTTTTAATCCCGTCTGCAAAAGCCTGCATTTCATCTTTTCTTCTCTGGGAAATATCACATCCTCCCCTCCATATTTTAAGTTTTTTTTTTTTCTTCTTCAGCGTCCTTCTTACATCCTCCTTTTTTATTTTACATTATATTTTACACTATATACACTATATTTTACTTTTTAAATTATTTTTTTTAATTTTACTTTATTTTTATTTTATTAGATTTAATTTTAAGTTTTTTTTGTTTTTAGCATCCTTCTTACATCCATTCTGAAGTAGCTTTTGTTTTTATTTTACGTTACTTTTATTTAGTTTATATTTTATTTTACATTTCATTTATTTTGTTGTTTTATTTTATTATATTTAAATTTAAAGTCTTTTATTTGTAGCATCCATCTCCATTCTGAAGTAGCTTTGTTTTTATTAATTTTTTTATTATTTTATTTTACATTTTATTTATTTACATATGTTATTTCTTTTATTTTACTTTATTTGTATTTTATTATATTTAATTTAAGGTTTTGTATTTTTAGCATCCTTCTCTATTTACAGCCATTCTGAAGTAGCTTCGTATTTTATTTTATTTTATTTTATGTTTTTAAATGTTTTTTTATTTTATTTTACTTTATTTTTATTTTATTAGATTTAATTTCAAGGTTTTTATTTTAGCATCCTTCTGTATTTACGGCCATTCTGAAGTAGCTTTGTATTTTTTTATTTTATTTTTTTATTTTTTTTATTTTGATTTTTTTTTTACATATTATGTTTATTTATTTATATATATATATATATATATATATATATATATATATATATATACACACACACACACTTGCGTACAAACACACACACACACACACACAGAGGTGTATCACATGTATTACAATAATGCATTCCATGAAATATATTATTTTTCATTATTAGTGTCTTTTTATTTGAATTTTTACTTGATGGTATAAATATTTTTAAAATCGTATAAAATCTGAAAACTTAGTAAGTAAATGTAGCAGTAAATGTAGTATTTCAAAGTAATTCTTTTTAACTGTTTGCAACTTTTTATTTATGTATAACACCTAACAGTGAATGCAAAAAATGACAAGATCTACCATTTTCAGACACACTTTCATTGCACATTCATGTGCCACAGTCTGAGAGAGGCTTAAGACTAGATTTTAGACTGATCTCGGATTTGAAGCTCTCTTTTATAGCTCATGCGATTTGGGTTAAATTTGCTTTTTTCCCATCTGTTTTGGGATCACTTGTTTTGTTTATAAAGCAATTTATTTAAAATTCATTTAACACAATAACACAGCACAGTCAGGAACCTACTGTGATGATGGGGTATGAATGTTATGTATGCTCTAGTATGCTGTGTACAGTGAGTGCCACAGTATGCACTTCTCTAGAGGAGTGGATCAGAGCTGCATTTGGGCCACTGTTAGATTAGTGTCTCAAAGACTTGTTTGGGAAGGTGCCTAAGCTTGTGTTTATGATGTACATGTATGTATGCAATCTCTCTCTCTCTCTCTCTCTCTCTCTCTCTCTCTGAGTGTAGTTAAATGTAGTAGACTGGGACAGTTGTGTGTGCACTACTGTTGCTAAATATAGACGGAGGCAGATGTGGAGGGAGGCCCTGATGTGGATAACATCACCTTGCCTGTCTCCATCGTGTGTAACATCCTGCTGGCCTGTGACTCAGCATCATCGCTATAGAACTAGGCCATGACCATCGGCTCAAGGGTCAACGGCAGCCCCAGGATAAGAGAATGACAGGAAAAGCAAAAGATGGAGGAAGGAAAAGTCTGTAGGCGTAATAGTAAATAGTAGCCGTGTTAGGTGGAGCCGCAGGGAATAACAGCCGTGAAGGAGAAAGAATGTGTTTGTATGAATTAGCTGGTATGCATTTGATCACCAGTGTGTTTCGCTTACAGGTGATGGCTCATACTAATTCCACTATATAAAAGCTGAAACGTCCCATCTGGAATTCATTTCTAAATAAATGACCCCTTATGAAGACCTTTCTCTGTCATTTACTGATGAACCTATGATATTATGGTCATTCATTTCTTTTAAATTGTATTGCATAGAAAGAAGGTATAGATTGTGCAGTTACACTTTTGTCATTGCGCTGACAATGACTCGAAAAACTAACAAAGCAAATGTTCAATTATGTTTTTTTTTAAATGTTATACTACTATTTACTGTGGTTTTTTCTTTCAGTAGGGCGTTATGAACAGCTTTTTGCAATTTTATTTTATTTTACATTTACCTTTTTTATACTATTTTCTATTTGATTTTAACTTATTTTTATTTAATTTAATTTTAAGTTCACAGCCATTCTGAAGTAACATTGTATTTTTATTTAGTTGTTTTTTATTATATTATTTTACATTATTTTATTTTACATTTTTATTATTTTATTTGTTTGTTATTTAATTTTCAGTGTTTTATTTTTAGCATCCTTTGTTTACAGCCATTCTGAAATAGCTTTTTATTTTATTTCATTTTACATTTTATTTGTTTGTTATTGTATTTTTCCCCCATTTTATATTTTATATTTAATTTGTTTATTTTATTATTTTAGTTCATTTTTTATTTTTTATTTTTTAATGTTATATTTCACGTTTCATTTATTTCATTATTTTATTTTTACTAATTTTATTATATTTAATTTTTTTTTTTTTTAGTTTTAGCACCCTTCTCTGTTTACAGCCATTCAGAAGTAGCTTTGTGTTTTATTTTATTATACATTTATTTGTTTATTTTATTTTATTATTGTATTTCATTTTACTTATTTTATTATTATTATTATTACCATTCTTCTCCTTTTACAGCCATTCTGAAGTAGCTTTGTCTCGTATTTTATTCTATTCTATTATTTTATTTTATTTTATTTTATTTTATTATTTTTTTTACATTTAATTTATTTTATTATTGTATTTAATTTTACTTATTTTATTTTATAATAATTAATTTGAAGGAATTATTTTTAGCATCCTTCTCCGTTTACAGTCATTCTGAAGTAGCTTTGTATTTTTATTTTATTTTATTTTATTTGACAATATTTGTTTATTTTAGTATTTAAGTTTATATTTAAATTTAGGTTGTTTTTTTTTAGGATCCTTTTCCTTTTTCAGCCATTCTGACGTGGCTTTGTATTTATTTTATTTTACTTTATTATATTTCATTTTAAGATTGTTTTATTTTTAGCATCCTTCTCCATTTACCACCATCCTGAAGTAGCTTTGTATTTTAATTATTTTATTTTACATTTTATTTGTTTATTTTATTTTCTTATTATATTTGACTTATTTTATTTTATTGTATTAAATTTATATCCTTCACTATTTACAGCCATTCTGAAGTAGCTTTGTATTTATTTTATTATTTTATTTTATTTTATTTGACATTTTTAATTAATTCATTTTATTTTATTTTACATCCTTCTGAAGTAGCTTTGTATTTTATTTTTTAATCCTTCTCCATCAGAAGTGGCTTTGTATTTTATTTTATTTTACTTTGATTCTAATTTTAATTTTATTTGTTTATTTTATTTGTATTTATTATAAATATATTTTTATCATCCTTCTCTGTTTGCAGCCATTCTTAAGTTGCTTTGTATTTTTATTTTATTTTATTGTATATTTTTCTGTTATCTTATTTTTCAGGTGTTGAAGACCTCTTTGTATTGACCATGGACACCTCTGTAGTTACTCTTATAACTAATTAAAGCAAATTGGAATGAATTCAATTTTAAATTAGGGTTAATGAGTTAAAATTGAGCATCGTACTTAATATCGTTCCCAGAAGATAATACACTAACTAGCCCTTTTAACAAATAAATCTGGCATTTCAACTTTGGAGCACATTCACACATGCCCCCTAGTGACGGTCTTGGAAAGACTGAAGATGGTGTTGGTGGTCTTGGCTCAGTCGGTTGCTGTTTGCTTAGTCACAGAGCTCTTCTCCTTGAGGCTCCTCCGTGAGGAGGGCACATGCTTTATTTAGTTATTGTGTTGCATCAGCAAAATGAAAAATCATTGCGACCGAGTGAGAGCGAGACGAGTCGGTGGGGTTCCTGTTAGCATGGCTGGCGTGGTGCCACAGTCCTGAAGTGTGGAGGGCTGCCATACTGACTTGTGAGCGCGCCCCGCTGCCACGTACATGGCGGGGGGACTGTTCACCCTGCGTGGGGTGAGAGTGCTTTATATCACAGAGACTTTAATCAAACCCAGTGGTGGGGTGAAAACCAAACTGCAGCGAAGCGAGAGAGACATAGTGTGACGGAGGGTAAAAGAAAGTGACACATGCATCAAGATGATTAAAAAAAGGAAGACAAGGACACAAGAATGGATTTAGGGAACAATTAAAGTGAGGAGAAAGAGAAATGCCATTGAATAAAAGCAAGACGGAAGTTCAGAGGAAGGAAGGAAAGTGAGGATATGGCCCTTAGCAGTGCATGTACAACTCTGTGTTTTATTAGAAATGGGGCCTTTTGTTTCTTTTGGCGGTCCAGTCCAGTAGTGCTTTGCGCCATGGTTGGATTGGAAAAGGCCTTTGGATAGAGAAGTTGTAATAAGTGTTTCTCGTCAGTCTCCTAAAGGGTATAAAAGTGTGGTGTAGGTGTGTAAGAGACATTTCGTACACTGTGGGGTTGCTCATTTAAATGGTCGATAATGAAATGGACGGATCTTTGTTTTTTATTCTTTTTAAATAATATTTAATTTTAAGGTGTATTATATTTAGCATCCTTCTGAAGTAGCTTTGTATTTTTATTTTATTTAATTCTATTGTATTATTTTATACTTATTTTAATTAACTTTTTAAACTTTTTTATTTTACAATTTATTTGGTTATTTTATTATTTTATTATTTTGCATCCTTCTCTGTTTATGGGCATTATGAAATAGCTTTGTATTTTAATTTTTTTATAATTATTATAATTTTTTTTTTTACATTTACATTTCATTTGTTAATTTTATTTAGCTTTATTTTTATTTTGGTAAATTTTAATTGTATTTATTTATTTATTGTTTTTAGCATCTTTCTCTCTTTATGGCCCTTCAAAAGGTTTATTTAATTTAATTTAGTTTAATGTAGTTTAATTTAGTTTCATTTTATTTTATTTTACAGTTTATTTTATTTTTTATTTATTTATTTTACTTCATTTTTTATTTCATTATATTTAATTTGAAGTTTCTTTTTTTAGCATCCATCTCTGTTTATGGCCATTCTGAAGCTTTTTTTTATTTAATTTAATTTAATTTGTTTTAATTTTGTTATTTTACATTTTATTTTTTTATTTTGTTTTACTTTATTTTTATTTTATTAGATTTAATTTTATTTTATTTTACAGTTTATCTTGTTTTTTTATTTATTTTACTTCATTTTTATTTCATTATATTTAATTTGAAGTTTCTTTTTTTAGCATCTATCTCTGTTTATGGCCATTCTGAAGCTTTTTTATTTAATTTTTAATTTTTATTTTATTTTACATTTCATTTTTTTATTTTATTTTACTTTATTTTTATTTTATTAGATTTAATTTTACAGTTTTTTTTGTGTTTTTTTTTTTAGCATTCTTCTCTCTTTACGGCCATTCTAAAGGTTAATTTAATTTAATAATTTCATTTTATTTAGTTTAATTTTTTTTTACTTTTTCTATTTTACATTTCATTTGCTTATTTAATTTGCTTATTTATTTATTTTTTACTTTTTTAAAATTTTAATTTTGTTAGATTTAATTTGAATGTTTTTTTTACTTTCTCTCTTTACTGCCATTTTAAAGTTTTATTTGATTTAAATTTTTAATTAATTTTAATTAATTTTAACTTTTTATTTTACATTTCAGAAGGACGTGGACTCTAACTGTAACTTTGTCACTGTTAGACAACGTTTCTTAAGAAAACGTGATTCATACACTTTTTAATTTGTAATATTTATCTATAACTTTGCATGGTGTGAAGTCAGTGATCAATATTTGGGTTAATGAAGATCCCAGATGGCACATTTATTGTAACAAAGACCCTGTAGATGATAAATACATCCCAGGTCAATCCATTTCCACCTGCTTATACTGACTGTCTTATAAATCTCCTTTTGTAATGTCCTGAAAGAGCCAGACTCTTAAAGCACATGTAAGGTTTGGCCTAATGAGGAAATATTTGTAGGCAGACAAACAATGATGCTAAGCTGCTTTAACAGCCATTCCTATCAAGCGTAGAATGCAAGCTAGCAGTGTTAATAGGCTGTGCTAATTAATTGTGTTACTTCACACCGGGTGTTCAGAGTCTTAATGCTTCTCTGTTAATCCTATCAGAAGGGTCTGATTTGTTTGGCAGCGTGAAAGTTTAATTCGGTTGTCTGATGCTTGACTGAATTTTTTTTTAAATAAATTGTATTATTAGTTTTACTCAACTGTTGTGATTGCGATTTAAAACTAAAATTACAATTTAAAATAACTATTTTCTATTTTAATATATTTTAAATGTTCATTTATTCCTGTGAAGCTGAATTTTCAGCCGCCGTTACTCTAGTCTTTACATGATTTTGTGCAGATCATTATGCGTTTTACAGGTTATAAAGTTCTTTAAAGAAACATTTATTTAAAGCAGAAATGTTTTATAACATTATAAAGGTTAGGGTTGGGTATCGTTTGAATTTTATCGATTCCGATTCCACTTATCGATTCCAGTTTTTTTCGATTCACAGTTTCAATTCCAATTTAGTAAAAAAAAACAACAACAACAACAAAAGTCAAACATTAATATATCCAACCAATCAGCGTCAGGGGTTTGGTGTTGTGGACTTTCGCTCCGCCTCCCTCACATCCCTGCACCAGTAGGAAAGTCCACAACAGCAACCCCCTGACGCTGATTGGTTGAAACACTGTTTGTTTTTCTGTGGAAAGGTTGGTAGCACCGATTGTTTTTTTGGCATATCTTGGACCCTAGGCTGACCAGAGAGATGCGTTTTTTTTTACAGTCGATTTATGGGGCAGGCAGCGAGCGGATCGTGAAGAAAGGTCAGCTGAATTTGACACTTTATGTTTCAGGCTTGAAATCGCTGATACAACCTTTAAGTATCCGATTCCAGAACTAATAAAGGTCTACACTGTTACTTTTGATCAATTTAATGCGGCCTTGCTGAATATTTTTTGCTGTCCTCAAACTTTTACCAACTTGTACTTCTTCCAAAACGGCATTTGTAAGATTTCTAAGTTTGTGCTTCTTCGAGATCCACCAAAGACGTTAATGCATTAACATTGACACTCTCACCCATAAAACACTCTGATAACCCCAACAGTCGGACACAAACACAAAGGCCAGTGAAGCTAAAAAGCCTGTCTGATGCTTGCAGTCAGAGAGGCCTAATATAAACGACAGCTCTATCTGATCAACACTGCATGTCTGAGATGAATCATTGGAGGCATATTTTCTGCCCAGAGTGCTGGGAATCGATAAAAGCAATCTGGAATGTGGTAAACAATTTCACTTGCTACTGGAGAGGGATGCGGCTGTAAAGTGTCTCTGTCTTTTTTATCTCGTATGCTCATTTAAAATCCTCAGGATGAACGGCGATAGGCCGTGATTGTCATAAATTCCAGCGCAAAGCAGTACGTTCCTTCTCATAAATAAGGGGTTAACGTGACACCGGGACAGCACTTATATTAAACATTACTGCTACATTAACACATCAAATGATCCTCAGTTTAATTTTTCAGTAGTGCTAATCAATTATTTGTGTGCAGTGTAGTTTATTTGACTAAAATGTTTGACTGCTTCACAGGCCTATGTGTTTTTTTTTTTTTCGGTTTACTGACTATTTCTTCTAAGTTTGGTATGTTTTGACAATAATTAGAGTAATAATGCAGAGTAGTAATGTGACCCTGGACCACAAAACTAGTCATAAGGTCTGAATCAATAAGCTTTCCATTGATGTATAGTTTGTTAGGATATGATAATATTTGGCAGAGTTACAACTATTTGAAAAATAGTTTGAAAATCCCCCCAATTTGAAATCCCCCCAAAAAAATCCAAATATTGAGAATATCCCCTTTAAAGTTGTCCAAATGAAGTTCTTAGCAATTCATATTACTAATCACAAATTAAGTTTTGATATATTTATGGTAGGAAATTTAGAAAATATCGTCATGGAACATGATCTTTACTTAATATCCTAATGATTTTTGGCATAAAAGAAAAATCCATAATTTTGACTCGTACAATGTATTTTTGGGTGGTCCAGAGTCACACACATACACACTGCCCCTCAAAAGTTTGGGATCAGTAAGATTTTTAATGGTTTTTACAAATGTTTCTTATGCTTATCAAGGCTGCATTTATTTGATCAAAAATACAGGAAAAAATGTAATATTGTGAAATATTATTTTAATTTAAATTACTGTTTTCTATGTGAATATATTTTAAAATGTAATTTATTTCTGCAATAAAAAGCTGAATTTTCAGCGTCATTACTCAGAAATCATTTTAATATGCTGATTTATTATCAATGTTGAAAACAGTTGTGCTGCTTAATATTTTGTTGGAACTTTTTTAAAAAAAATTTTTTCCCCAGGATTCTTTAACAAATAAAACAATAATGTAACAATATAAGCTACCAGCTAAACATTTGGGGCCAGTTAATTTGTATTCTTTCTTTTTTAAAATAAATTATTACTTTTATTTACCAAGGATGTGTTAAATTGATAAAAAGTGATATCAAAGATTTATATTTTGAATAAATGCTGTTCTTTTTATTAATCAAGAATCCTGGAAAAAGAATCACACGTTCCAAAAATAAAAAATAAAATAAATGAATAAATAAAATTAAGCAACACAACTGTTTCCAACATTGATAATAACAGTAATAAATCAGCATATTAGAATGATTTTTGAAGAATGATGTGACCCTGAAAACTGAAGTAATGACTGATAAAAATTCAGCTTTGCATCACAGGGAAAAATTATGTTTTAAAATATATTAATATTATTTTAAACTGTAATAATATTTATTTTATTTATTAATTAATAAAAAAAGTTCTGTATTTTTGATCAAGTAAATGCAGCCTTGACGAGCATTAAACATTAAAACATTAAAAATCTTACTGATCCTAAACTTTTGAGCAGCAGTGTTTATATAAAACATGAATATATATGCATGTTTTTTTTTTGTATATTTGTAGATTAATAGTAGTACATTTTAAACTAAATAATTTAGAATTATTATTGCAAATTAAGATTTTATTGCAAATAATATTATAATTAAATTATAAGTTTACTAAAACTAAAACTTAAACTTTGATAGAAAGGTATGTAACAAAACATGGTCAGGTCAAAGTGTCAAATCAACTGTATGAAGAATTTTGGGGTATAATATGCCACAGTTTACTTTATTTTTTATCCACACTTACATAAATGAACTATAGTGTCCTGCACCCACTAGTAAAAAAATATCAAAAATTATATCTGGTGTTTGAATCATTTTTGGTTTAACTGTGTATATATATATATATATATATATATATATATATATATATATAAACAAACTGTAACCAGACTCCTGAGAGCTGTAGTGGCTTCATTTTTCCTTTTTTATTTTCAATAATCTGATTTATAGAACTCATAATTCACAGTTTGAACGGGCAGACAATGACCCCAGTTTGCATTTCAGATGCATTCTGTGTGCTTGTTAAGTTAACCGCCAGTAGGGGGCGGCACACTTAAATGTCAAAGCTGGATGAGTGCTGCTCTGACCAGCGTTGCCATGGCGACAAGGCCCAGTGTGATGCAGGCCAGGCGTAATGGAGGGAAACAGAGAGGGCAGTGTAGAGCTGAGAAAGAAACGAGAGCAGAATACCAAACAGACGCCTGTTTACAGACCTCATACCTGTTTTTCACACAGACTCTTGGACACATGGATCTACAGAGCGACATCTCGCTATCTGGGTGTTTTTGTCGCACTGCGTTCTTAAAACATCAGCACCACTGAGTTTTTAACCTGTGAGACTGAATGTTTTTAACCATTACTTAGATTTGAGCTATGGTTATAATCCGTGTATTCATATAATGCTTTTTCAAAGTTTAGAGAATTGAAAGGTGGAATTGAGGTAATATCGATGTGGTTTAACAGACTAATCTTGTAGATGACGTCTAATAGGGGAAAGCTCATTAGCTGACACTGACATCCCTGGAGGTCGGTCCACAGGGTGGCTTTGAGCATGTTTCATACTGCGTTTACTATGATCTAATATGTATATATTAAAAATCTTAATACTTGATTCCTTCCCTGAAATATTCTTAATCGTCATTGCTTAAAATTGAAGGAATATCAGCTGTGGGTATAGCACTGTTCTACTAACATGTTTGACAAAAGGCATTGCAACAAAAACCTATATTTTGTGAAAAACACAGTCATCAAAGTAAGAGAACAGTAACCACTGCTAAAATTTTGGAGGGTTACAGCTGTCAGAAATGAGTAGGAAGTGTAGAGGCCCTTGCTTTGAGTGACTTCAGCACATCTGTGGCCACAGGACATCACTAGTTTCTCACACTGCGCTGGTGTGAACTTGGTCCACTCTTCTTCTACGCTCTTCCATAGTTTTGGTAACCATAGTGGGTTTCATAGCCATAACTTTGTCGCCCAAGATTTTCCAGAGATTTTTAGTCAGGTTTAGATCAGGAGTTCAGTTTTCTTAGCTTCAAGGAACTGCTTTACATGTTTGTTTGTTTTTTAGTGTGAAAGGTACATTGTTTTGCATTAATCTTGCAGGCTGATTGGGAGATGCTTTTATTTGGATTCATTTACCATGTATCTGTACAAGAGGCCCAACCCCTGCTGCAGAAAACATCCCCCAAACCATGACACTTCCTCCTCCACCTTTAACTGACTTCTTTACGCACTTGGGCTTCAGTCTTTCCTGAGTTTGATGCCAAACAAAATGTTTCCCATCGGACCCAAGTAAATGAAACTTCCTCTCATCACTAAAGTGAACTTTGGACCAATTCTCCTCTCTCCGCACAACATGCTCCACAGTAAAAGTGAGCTTAGCCGATTAATTCTCTTTGCTGATGAGAGGTTTGGTCACTGCAGAGTGCGCTTTCAATTTGACTTCTCTTAAACGTGCCGAGACAGATTCGTACCCTGTTCAGCACTGAATTGGCAAGCACTTCCAGCTGCAGTGCTGAACCGATTCCCCATTAAGAGTCTCTGCATTATCCTGTCTTCTCGTGCAATTGTCTTACGTGGACAACCAGCCTTTTTGGGAGATGTGAATGAATTAGTGTCATTGTAAACCTTCAATATTCAAGAAATCACAGATTTGGAATGACCAGCTTCTCTTGCAGTGGCTGAAGGTGCCATCCTTTTGGCCTTCATCTAGACAACCTTCTGTCACAGTGTTTCAGTCACCTTAGAGCGTCCCGCCATCTTGCGATCTCATTGGAAATTGGAGAAATGCTGCCAGTTAAATAGGGTTTGTCATATAATTAAGGAAATTAGCAACAGGTGCCAGATTAAAGGAGTAGTTCACTTTCAGAACAAAATCATGTTCATGTCTTTTTTTCTTCAGTCGTAAAGAAATAGTTTTTTGAGGAAAACATTTCAGGATTTCTCTCCATTTAATGGACTTCTATGGTGACCCCGAGTTTGAACTTCCAAAATGCAGTTTAAATACAGCTTCAAAGGGCTCTAAATGATCCCAGACGAGGAAGAAGGGTCTTATCTAGCGAAACGATCAGTTATTTTCTAAAAACATTTACAATTTATATACTTTTCAATCTCTACACAGAGTACACACAGAGCTAGACAAGACAGGCATTTGAGGTATTTCTTTTAGAATATAAATAATCGTTTTGCTAGATAAGACCTCGGCTGTGATCGTTTAATACAATTTGAAGCTGCATTTTAGAAGTTCAAACTCGGGGGCACCATAGAAGTCCATTACATGGAGAGAATATCTGAAAGGTTTTTCACAAAAAACAACTTCCTTACGACTGAAGAAAGACATGAACATCTTGGATGACAAGGGGGTGAGTACATTACCTCTAAATTTTTGTTCTTAAAGTGAACTACTCCTTTAACACCAATAACTTGGATGTATCTGTAAGTGTTCTCTAATTTGATCTGTGCTTCAGAATACTTTTTATTTATGAAATATGCTCAAAAACTGCCCTTCTACTCCTGTAAAGATGACTTCAAAAAGGACTAAGCAGTGACCTTGAAATTTAGAAAAGTATAGGTTGTTCTCTAATTTTGATCTCCATTATATATAACTGTTCAGACAGAATTGGAAAATGAATTTACACTGGACCAAAAACACTGAAGTGCATTTCCTGATTTCAGAAGTCTGCTGCACGCCACTGGTTAGGCTGTGTGTCAGGCACTTTCTTTACTTATCTGTCAGGCACCAGTTTCATCCAAAAGCCTTTCTGAACAAAGTTATATTTCCTGCTTTCATGCACAGGCAGAGGAAAATGTTCAGAAAGTAGCTTGACTCCAAAGAAATTTGCAAATCTGACAGTTCTTTCATTTTCCATCTCCAAAGCCAAGTGAGTAAAACAAGACTCCGTTCAGTTACTGGATTATTTTTTTCCTAGAACTTAGGGGCTGGCGTCAGCTGGCACTGATGTTTCTGAGTGCTACGAGGTCCTGTATTCACACGCACACATGCACGCTCACTCGCTCGCTCTCGTGTCGCCGTTCTGAATGCCGGATGCTTTGTTTGATCCGGTAATCTCTTCTAAACACACTGTGCTTTAGCTTATTCTGATGGGCATTGAGATCCAGCAGGTAATTGAAGATACTGAGACAGTTGTCTTACACACTTGCATAAATGCAGATACACACTTACTGGAATTAATCCAGTGTGCTTTGGCTGTCGTGTTAAGTGGGCGCTCGCAGTTGGGAGCTTATCGGTATCTCTGCCAGGTGCAGTTGGTTCGGTAGCAATTTGTTCTCTAATTATCTGTTTTAGGAGGGATTTGGGGCTCGGACACCAAATGGTGTCCCCCATACCCCAATACACAGATCCACATGCATTAATATACTCAGACTCAAAGAGTGACTTATCTTTTCCTCTGAGCCGCCAGTGCTTGGTCTGTTTTTGGAAATGGTGGAGTAAAATACAAATAAAAACTCTGCTGCTACTTGTTCAACTTCACACAGGATTATAGACACGCTAAGCAAAAAGAAACCAGTCAGCCTTGTAAGATAAGATGTGCACCATTGGGCCGTTGTAATTTCTGTCTAGAGGGTCTGCATAAATCAGCAGAGAGTCAGCAAAATGAAGCAGAACCGCCGGCCTCACGACGGATCTCATACAGCTGTTGGATGAGTTGGGTGAAACATGAACATTCAGTAACGATCCACTTTAAAAAACACTGATAATTCATTTATGTTCAGGAGTTATTTTGCCATGTTTGGTATTTTATTTTGATTTCGTGATTCTCTATATGCTTCTCTTTTTGTGTGAATAATGAAGTTATTATCGGTTTTAAGTTATGCTGCTCCCCCGTTTGAAAAATATCTTGTAATCGTATTTTTTTTTTTTCACAGAATACTTGTTTCCTTGAAAAGGTGCTTTTAGAGTGTTGCACTAAATCCATTTCCATATCGCTCACAATACACATAATAACATTAGATCTTGTGTAATCTACTCGCTGTGTGTAAAAAGTGCATGGTCTGTGTAACATGAGACCCTAAACATTTTAGTACACTACGTTTTTTACCCATTTTTATTCAGCAGAGCAAATTCAAGGCTATATTCCAGAAGCAGTGGGCCTCATTCTTGCTTGCATTATGGTTTTGCGCTTTGGAAGACTTTGATGATCACTAACATTCTCATCAGGCCAAACAGATATATTAACTACTTTTTTTTTTTTTTTTTTTTTACCATTTTACCTCTGATAATATTCATAAAAGAAAATGCATACGCATGTATGATGAACTTGAAATTCCAGTAAAAAAAGTTTTTGTATTTGTTTTTTCTTTTAAGTTATAAGAAAGGTAAATAATTTAGTATAAAATAGCGTAAAGTAATTAATGTTATATATAATTGTAGTCATTATTGAATGTATTTTAAAAAATCTTTTTATTTCCTATTTTATCTCTTATTTATTTCTCTATATTTTGTTTGTTATTTTATTTCTATTCATTTCGAGTTTTTTTTGTCATAACCTGAGTTTGTTTTCCTCCAAACTTCAGGCCTACTTAGCTGAGAAATATCTACCTATTGTTATTGGTTCAGTTGTATATTGTTATTTTCAGTGAGTAAAACATCTGTATATTCTTTTTATTATTTAGTTCATTGTCATTTTTATTTATTTATTTGAAGATTTATATTTTGAGTTTTTTGCCTTTTTTTGTTAGGACAGTAAGTTTGAGAGAGAGGGGAAATGAGAATTTTTTTTTTTTTGGTACTAAATTGCTTAAATTAAATTGTATTAATCCAAAAATCAAATTAATTGAAATACTGAAACTTGCACAATTTAATAGCAATTTAATAAAAAGTGACAAAAATGACACTTTAAGGCCCTATGAATTGTTTTTATTTTTTATTTTTTTCAAATGCAGTTTTATTTATTCAAAATTTTCCATTAATTTTCTGAATTTTTTTAATGGTTTCATTAAATTGTAATAAACAAAAGCATCTCTAATTTATTGCTATATATTTTTTTCATTATTTTTTTTAATTATTATTATTTTATTTATTTATCTATTTATTTATTTTCCCCCAGAAATACTGTTTTTTTTTTTAATTAAATATATTTTACGGTAAATATTTTTTTTCTGGTTGATATTCCTTAAAAAATAATGTTTTAATATTAATTTTATTAGTAGTAGTAATAATAGTACTATTACATTAAATCATACATTTCTGTCACAGTTTTCTCAAGTTAAACTAAACTTTTATTTTGACTATTTGCAAAGAAGGGCTTTAAGTTTCTGTGTGTATACATAGAGAGTTCTTGATAGTTCTTTCTCAAAAGAAACTGAAGTGCCCAGTGACTCTCAGAGCAGTTCTATAGTTTGTGTTCATGTACTCATATATTGAGGGGGCATAGGCAGAAATCCGAGCATCACCCGGGCTTCAGTATGTTTGTCGTAAACAAAACCGTGTGTCTGCACCATTCATTCACACAGAGACATGCAGAACATACAGGATTCATGTTTAAATGGTATTTTTGCCATTTATATTCACAGACACTAATCCATATCCCAATTTGATTTAAAGGAACTGTATGTAAGAAATTTATTTTCAGTTAATCATAGAATGGCCCTGACATGTCACTAGACATTAAGAAATCATGTTCATTTCAATACTTATATCACTGACAACAGTGGTCCGGCCAGGATATTGTCATTTAAAAGTGAGAGTTGCAGCCCACGACTGATGTTATTGTTGTCATTTTGTGTTTTGGTCTGAGGCTCCACCCTCCAGCTATCGACTAATCACGAAGTCAGTAGAGTTTCGTCCTCCGGGTTGCCAGCTCTGTTCCAGCTGCAGCTATGAATGTGTCGGATAAAACATGTATAACGTTACGAAAACCTAAAAGCCTCGTTATGAATCCGAAATACGTCACGACAAAGTCCGAAATAAAACAAGGATTTGTATAGGAGATGCCTTTGAAAGATGGAGACGGCGTTCATAAAAAGCTTTATATCGCAGCACTAGCAGTGTATGAAAACAATCTATGTTCCGACTGAAATGTGGTCATAATAATCGCCATTAGTACATTTTTGCGATACATAATTACTTCGCAAAAACATCTCTCGTGAAGCATAAACATAATTAACAGAAGAAAAAAAAATTACTGTGTAGGACTCGTCACTTGCCATTGGAAGCTCCTTGTAGCAGCCTAGGTTTCCTGCTGGATCCTGCAGCTTAGGCTGGCAACCTCGAGTCAGGGGGGAGGGGGAGGGGATACACCATTCTACATACGGTTCCTTTAAGTGTGCAGACCTACTTTTGATTTATTCATTCCAAAAAAAAGTCATAGGAAGTCATAGGGTCCTAATTTTACTAATATATTCATTACATTCAATTTGAAATGCATTGTTATAGATGTAGATGTGAAGATTGTGGTAGAACTTTTGTCTTCTGCATACTAGTAAGACATTTTGTACTCAACAGCCTGTGTTAATTGTGAATATCCACACAAACTTCTAGCCATGACATTACCTTGGTAGTAATGGCGTAAGCTACTGTAATACCCTCCCAAAATTCATGAAGTAAACCATCTACCCCCTGGCATCTTCATTGTTTTCAAATCTCTCTCTTGGCTTCATCTCTGCAGGGCAAAATCTTCGATCTCCTCAGGTTTTTTGTTGGTTGACCAGGAGTCCATTGTTGGCATTGAGTCGGACTAGTAAGCGGCTAATTGGAATAAAGTGAGTTTGGGATGATGGATGGGGGTGGGTGTGTAGTCTGGCTGCTGTAGGTTTGAGTAATGACTCGCAACCTGTTGCAGGGATTAATTCACAGCGGTATGCCGCGGCGCTAACATCAATGCCAGACTGCACACACCAACTCAACAGGAATTTCACACTCTCATATTATTCCCGTTTTAGTTCTGAAAAGGCAGTCTAATGGGTTTCACATCCAAGTGTATTTTTAGCATTGGATGTGGCTAGATTAAGAAACGATCCTCCAGAGGTTCAATTAGAAGAGAAGAGCTCTTTTCT
>NC_133380.1:22175172-22202672 GCF_049309525.1 Garra rufa
GGATTAAGTCTCCTGGCACCTCTAAGGAACCTCACGACCAGTGGGTGCTTACCCAGGGATGTTCCATCCACTGCATCATGATACGCTGCGATAGCAGCAACGTAGACTTTGAGAGTCGAAGGGGACAGCCTGCGCTCCAACTTCTCTTGCAGGAAGGAAAGCACTACTGCAATCGTGCATCTCTGTGGGTCCTCAGCTCGAGAGGAGCACCAGTCAACGAACAGACCCCACCTCAGAGCGTAAGCCTGCCTCGTAGAGGGGGCTCGGGACTGAATGATGGTGTTTCTCACGGCCTGGGGAAGGCCGGCGAGGTCTGACGCATCCCGTCCAAGAGCCAAACATGAAGGTTCCACAGGTCGGGGCGCGGGTGCCAAATCGTGCCCATCCCCTGAGAAAGAAGGTCTTTCCTCAAGGGGATTTTCCAGGGAGGGGCTGCCGCGAGGGAAATGAGTTCTGGAAACCAGGTCCGGGTGGGCCAATATGGCGCGACCAGCAAGACCTTCTCCTCGTCCTCCCGGATCTTGCACTGATGGCCTCCGTCTGTTTTTGGACTGTCGAGAATTGCTGGGCGACAGTGTCGCCGAATAGGCCGCTCTGGGAGATGGGGGCGTCGAGAAAGCGAGCTTTGTCGGAATCCGCCATCTGAGCCAGATTGAGCCACAGGTGTCGCTCCTGGACCACGGCCGTGGACATCACCTGACCAAGAGACCGCGCCGTGACCTTCGTCGCTCAAAGGGCGAAGTCGGTGGCGGCGCGGAGTTCCTGCATCATTTCTTGATCAGGACCACCCTCGTCCAGCTGTTTTAGCGCCTGCGCCTGGTAGACCTGTAAGGTGGCCATGGCGTGGAGGGCAGAGGCAGCCTGTCCAGCAGCGCGGTAGACGCGGCCCGCAAGGGCGGACGAGCGCTCGCACGCTCTGGAGGGTAGATGCGGCCGGTCCCGCCAGGTGGCGGTGCCCCGCGGGCATAGGTGCACCGCGATAGCGCGTTCCACCTGGGGGAGCGACTCGTATCCCCGGGCTGCCCCGCCATCGAGGGTGGCGAGGGAGGCGAGGGAGGAGGAGCTGGGGCGGAGGCGCGAGGAAAAAGGCGCCCGCCGTGTTTTGATCAGCTCCTCATGCACCTCCAGAAAGAATGAAACGGGGGGAGGGCGCGGCGGAACCGCAGGCCTAGAGGGATCGGCAGGAGGTAAGTCAGACACCTCGAGGCCGATCCCCCTGGCGGCACGGAGGAGCATAGCCGACAGCTCAGCGTCCATGTCAGACGGGGCAGCAACCGCAGGAGGGCGCTGGCCCGGCGAGATGTCCGCCTCACCATCGGACTCACCCCCTGACGCAGTGACAGACATCTCTTCCTCCGGTGGAGCGCCAAAGGAGATGCTCGGCCCGGATACCGGGGAAGCATACTGCTCTGGCCACTCAACGGGGCCACGCTGGGTGCAGACGGCTGCGGGGCTTTGGAAGCCGGCGGCGCGTTCTGCACAGTAACCTGTAAACCCCCCCCCGTTGCCTCTCCACGGCGGCCGAAAAGCATTGCCGGCTTAACGACGGGCCGCGGGGCGCAGGGGGGAGCCGTCTCGCAAAAGAGCGGCGGTTCTTCAGCGTGATGTCCACTGTCCCCCTCAATTGATTGACACTGGAGTCATGTCTCTATCTTCCTGCTGTAAAAAGTTATTACAAAAAGAACATTAAATTTGGACATGCAATTCCCTTTTCAAGTAAAATTCCCTTTTGCAATTCCCTTTTAAATTGTAAGGTTGTGAAAAATGTCCACTGTCCCCTTCTATTGATTGACACTGGAGTCATGTCTCTATGATCCTGCTGACAAAAAGTTATTACAAAATGAAGGTTCATTTTGGACATGCAATTCCTTTTTCTAGCAGTAGGGGTAAAATGGAAGGTTGTGAAAAATGCCCAATGTCCCCCTCTATTGATTCACACTGGTCTCATGTCTCTATCTTCTTGTTGTAAAAAGTTATTATAAAAAAAGCTTTAATTTTGGATGTGCAATTCCCTTTTATACCAGTAGGGGTAAATTGGAAGGTTGTGAAAAATGTCCACTCTCCCCTTCTATTGATTGACACTGGTCTCATGTCTCTATCTTCCTGCTGTAAAAAGTTATTACAAAAAGAATGTTAATTTTGGACATGCAATTCCCTTTTCTACCAGTAGGGGTAAATTGGAAGGTTGTGAAAAATGTCCACTGTCCCCTTCTATTGATAGAGACATGTGACCAGTGTCAATCTTCCTGCTGTAAAAAGTTATTACAAAAAGAAAGTTAATTTTGGACATGCAATTCCCTTTTCTACCAGTAGGGGTAAATTGGAAGGTTGTGAAAAATGCCCACTGTCCCCCTCTATTGATTAACCCTGGTCTCATGTCTGTATCTTCCTGCTGTAAAAAGTTATTACAAAAAGAAGGTTAATTTTGGACGTGCAATTCCCTTTTCTACCAGTAGGGGTAAAATGGAAGGTTGTGAAAAATGCCCACTGTCCCCCTCTATTGATTGACACTGGTCTCATGTCTCTATCTTCCTGTTGTAAAAAGTTATTACAAAATGAATGTTAATTTTGGACGTGCAATTCCCTTTTCTAGCAGTAGGGGTAAAATGGAAGGTTGTGAAAAATGTCCACTGTCCAATTCTATTGATTAACCCTGATCTAATGTCTCTATCTTCCTGCTGTAAAAAGTTATTACAAAAAGGATGTTAATTTTGGATGTGCAATTCCCTTTTCTACCAGTAGGGGTAAATTGGAAGGTTGTGAAAAATGTCCACTGTCCCCTTCTATTGATTGACACTGGAGTCATGTCTCTATGATCCTGCTGACAAAAGTTATTACAAAATGAAGGTTCATTTTGGACATGCAATTCCTTTTTCTAGCAGTAGGGGTAAAATGGAAGGTTGTGAAAAATGCCCACTGTCCCCCTCTATTGATTCACACTCGTCTCATGTCTCTATCTTCTTGTTGTAAAAAGTTATTATAAAAAAAAAGCTTTAATTTTGGATGTGCAATTCCCTTTTCTACCAGTAGGGGTAAATTGGAAGGTTGTGAAAAATGTCCACTCTCCCCTTCTATTGATTGACATTGGTCTCATGTCTCTATCTTCCTGCTGACAAAAGTTATTACAAAATGAAGGTTCATTTTGGACATGCAATTCCTTTTTCTAGCAGTAGGGGTAAATTGGAAGGATGTGAAAAATGTCCACTGTCCACCTCTATTGATTAACCCTAGTCTCATGTCTCTATCGTCCTGCTGTAAAAAGTTATTACAAAAAGGAGGTTAATTTTGGACATTCAATTCCTTTTACTCCCAGTGGAGGTAAAATGAAAGGTTGTGAAATATGGCCACTGTCCCTCTCTATTGACTGACCTTGGTCTCATGTCTCTTTCCTCCTGCTAAAAAAAGTAATAACAAAATGAATGTTAATTTTGGACGTGCAATTCCCTTTTCTAGCAGTAGGGGTAAAATGGAAGGTTGTGAAAAATGTCCACTGTCCAATTCTATTGATTAACCCTGATCTAATGTCTCTATCTTCCTGCTGTAAAAAGTTATTACAAAAAGAAGGTTAATTTTGGACATGCAATTCCCTTTTCTAACAGTAGGGGTAAATTGGAAGGTTTTGAAAAATGTCCACTGTCCCCCTCTATTGATTGACACTGGTCACATGTCTCAATGATCCTGCGGACAAAAGTTATTACAAAATTAAGATTAATTTTGGAAATGCAATTATCTTTTCTACCAGTGGGGGTAAATTGGAAAGACGTGAAAAATGTCCACTGTCCCCCTCTATTGATTGACACTGGTCTCATGTCTCTATCTTCCTGTTGTAAAAAGTTATTACAAAAAGAAGGTTAATTTTGGACATGTAATTCCCTTTTCTACCAGTGGGGGTAAATTGGAAGGTTGTGAAATATGGCCACTGTCCCCCTCTATTGATTGACACTGGTCTCATGTCTCTATGATCCTGCTGATGAAAGTTATTTGAAAAAGAATGTTAATTTTGGACATGCAATTCCCTAATCAGCCAGTAGGGGTACTGGCTGTCTCCTGTCCCCTTCTATTGATTGACCTTGGTCTCATGTCTATAGGCCCTTTAACCCTTTCATGCATGAATTATGGAAAACATTATCTAAATTATTTTATTTTAATTTTAACATGACGCTAAAATTGAATTCCATTTTCATAAAATTCAGTTTCATTAAAAAATGATTTACCTGTCCACGTATGTGGAAACCATGCAACAAAGGAGTAAAATGGGACATAAAGCCACAGCTGACAATACATATATATATATATATATATATACACACACACACACACATATATATATATATATATATATATATATATACATACACACACACACACACACACACACACACACACATACACATATATATATATATATACATACACACACACACACACATATATATATATATATATATTAGGGCTGTCACATGATTAATTGTGATTAATCACATCCAAAATGTGACATGTATAATGGCATGTTATGCTATTTATATCAGTTCAGTTATTACAAACATAAAAATTACAATATAATAACAATAAAACACATTGTAGGAACAATAACAATAGTTACATATGTGCAGAAACCTGTTAGCAATATAGGCAAATCATAAAAAAATAGCTGATTGTATGAACTTATTATACTTTCAACCTTATCTTACTTACACTGTCCTCTGGATATTCTAAATTATTCTGTACTGACTCCTTGACCTGTGCTGTACATGTTTGGCAGGCAAAATGTAAATTTGTCTCCATATGTATGTGTAAAGTTGCCATTTAATGATATAATAATTCATTTTAAATGGTTATTTATGTTGATATATTTGTTATTTTACAATATAATACAATTTATAGCATCTGTACCATGCATGAAAGGCTTTACAAATAAGCTATCACAAAAACAACGCTCACTGAGCTACAGCAAAAAAAAAAAAAAACGAAGAAAACTTGCACTTTCCCCACGGTCCCTTACTGAACGCTCCGCTGAGAGCGAGCTCTCCCGGCTTAATGCACATTGCGACGGCTTGTGCGGGGCAGTGCGCATTATACAGAGCGAAAATACTGAAAATGAAGGCTGTGAAACATGATCAGCTATGCCCTTTTGGCTGTCACACCGTTTAGACTTTTTTAGGGCAAGTCGTTTTAAAGTTATTGGTGTTTATCGCTGAATGTGTCACGAATATCAAAAACAAAACCAATTTAACCCCGGTCGAGAAATGATGCTGAAAATGTAGCTTTGATCACATGAATAAATTACATTTTAAAATATATTCAAATAAAAAGCAGTTATTTTAAATAGTAAAAGTATTTCACAATACTGTATTTTGGATTAAATAAACGCAGGCATGGTGAGCAGAGATTTCTTACGGTCCAAAAACGTTTGACTGGGAGAATATAAAAGCTATTCCCCATTTTACTCACTTTCAAAACGATTTAAGAATATTAAATCTTTATCCACCTCTTATAACAAAAAAAGCTACCAAAACTTTCAAAGTATATGTATTTTAATGTAATTTTTCCATGTTTTCCCATAACCTTTTTTTTCTGTAATTTTATCTAATCTACCATAGATTTGTTTGTGTTCTGACTCTGTTGTAACTGTTCTGACCGACTTTCAGTGAACATGATTCGACTCAAAACTAAACATAGCAATTTACTTATGAGTTTGTTTGTTTGTTTGTTTTGTAATTAGTTTTATTATATTTTATTTTATTACTGTTACTTAAGCTACTGAAGTTTATTTTGTACAGCATGTAGTTCCGCCATTTACACTTGACGATCCGCTGTCGTCGCTTGCTTCACACACTTGTCGTTTCTGATGAGAGTGGGAACTTTAACAAGCACTTCTCTTTTACAAGAAGATCATTTTATCGTCGACTAGATTTAACCGAATTAATGCCAGGGTGGTTTGACAGCAAATGTAGTTAGCTTACAACTTTCGACGGTTATTTTAACATCTTAATGAGATGTTTACAATGTAGCGTCAGATAGTTTTTGGTGAAGGGGGGCGAGGTTTGTTTCAGCTCCAACATAAACATCTGAAAATGTTGACAAGAATCAACACGAACTGCTGAGGAGTCGCAACAAGATAGCGTTTCCTGGGCTTCAGGTAAGTTTAATATTGTACTTTTAACTGTAAGCAACTTTACCTGTAGCGGTCTTTATCGAATGCAGTCTAGGTAGGCAGCTGACTAGGTTTTGAAACACAGCCGCTCTCTCTTTATTTGTACTTGATGAGTCGCTTCCTATACCTTCCTATGACATAACCTGTATGTCTGACTCTTTCGAGGAATGAAATATTCTGAGATTGCCACTACCTATTGTCTGAGATGACCTGACCTAATGTTTTTAAAAAATGGCAGGAATAGCATGGTATCAGAAAAAGGTGAGCCTTACTATATTTGTCTAACAGTAGGCTAAATGCAAATTGCGATTAGAAAGGGATTGACAGATCTCTCATGATCTTGTGTCAAAGATTGGAGCCTATGATCAGCAGATTTGGGAGAAGTCACTGGAACAGACTGAGCTCAAGGTAATGTAGAATAGTTGAAGTTTGTGTTTGCAACACAGATGTGGTTTTTAACATTGTGTAAAGTGTATGCAGTCAGACTTGTGCAACTCTGTTCCGTATAAACAGGGCTTTGGAAGCAAACCTAAAAAGACTGGCCATATCAAACCAGACCTCATTGATGTTGACCTAGTGAGAGGTGAGTTAACTTTCAAGTTTACCATCTAAATCTGTTTTAGGGTGTCAGATCAGATCGTATACTTAGAGCGAAACAAACGTTGTGCATGTGTGTTTTACAGTTTATAACCAGATAATATTATGTAATTAAACTATGTAATGGTGCCTAAATCTAACTAACTTATTAAACGAACATGTATTGTATAAGTATAATTTGGTAACATTTTACAACAGGGGTGAGCCCTACAGAGTTTTAATTTAACCATATTTAAATGCACCTGATCCAGCTAATCAAGTCTTTCAGGCTTAATTGAAAACTACATGGTATGTGTGTTGGAACTAAACTCTGCAGGGCTTTTACCAGCCCTCCAGGAACTTGACTCAAAGTTTGACAGCTGGGCTTAACAATAATGAGATTGCAGTTACGTCGTGATTTGGTCAGTTACCCGGATGCGCGGCTATATTGGAGATACTTGGATGTAAACAACAGCATGGATTGCACGGTTAATGTACTACTGAATGCGTTGTTCTGCTACTTTATCCTGTTCAAACCACTGAAAAAAACGCGTGGAAGCTGCTAAATCATATGGAGAAGGACTTAGTAAGCAGGAAAGGGAGCAATATTTTGACAAACTAGAGTTAATGGTAAAGATACGATCAAATCATCATCATGATAATATTTAAAACAGTTGAATACATTTTTAAGGATTCTTTGATGAATAGAAAAATCCAAAGATCAGCGTTTATCTGAGAAATTATAGAAATTAATACTTTTATTTAGCAAGGATGCTTTAAATTGATCAAAAGTTATAATAAAGACATTCATATTGTTACAGAAGATTTCTAGTTTAGATAAATGCTGTTCTTCTGAACTTTTTATTCATCAAAGAAACCTGAAAAAATTCTACACAGCTGTTTTCAACATTGATATTGTATATTGTATGAAGTATTGTATCAATAAAAATTCAGCTTTGAAATCACAGGAATAAATGACATTTTAAAATATATTCAAATAGAAAACAGTTACTTTAAATAGTCAAAATATTTCAAAATTTTACAGTTTGTGCTGTACGTTGGATCAAATAAATGCATGCTTGGTAAGCAGAGGAGACTTCTTTAAAAACATTGAAAATCAAAAAAACATTTGACTAGTTAGAGTCTGGGGTCACTAAGACTTTTTTTTAAAGAAATGAATACATTAATTTTAATTTACAGTAAAATTGCAGTACTGTTCAAAAGTCTGGGGTCATTAAGACTTTTTAAAGAAAATAATACATTGATTCAGCAAATATGCTGTTCTTTTCTTCTTTCAATTCATCAAATAATCATGAAAAAAAGTTGTCAAATGTTATTCCCACAGTTATTTTATTCTTTTAGTCAGTTATTTTAAAATGTAAATTTTCATAATATTACTGTTTTTACTGTATTTATATTTAAAAAGGTCACTGTATAGGCTAAAGGGTTAGTTCACCCAAAAATGAAAATGTTGTCATTAATTACTCACCCTCATGTTGTTCCGAACGGAGCACAAATTGAGATATTTTCGATGAACTCAGAGCACTTTCTGACCCTGCATAGACTGCAGTGCAACAATTACGTTCAAGACCCAGAAAAATAGTAAGGACATTGTTAAAATAGTCATAAATTTAAGGTTGATACACTGATGTCCCATGGACTATTTTAACAATGTTAAACTTACAACCTTTCTGAGCCTTGAACATGTCAGTTGTGTTGCTGTCCAAGCAGGGTCAGAAATCAAAAATATCTTAATTTGTGTTGCAAAGATGAACGAATGTCTTACAACGACATGAGAACGAGTAATTGATGACAGAATTTTTATTTTTGAGTGACCTATCTCTTTAAGGCAACTTACAGCTCTTTTGAAAAATTGAAATAGTTTCTTTACAACCATGCAGGTTCTACATTTAGCAAGGCCAAACCAGAGAGCCCATGGACCGCTCTGACTCGTAAAGGCTTGGTCAGGGTCCTCTTCTTTCCTTTCTTCTTTCAGTGGTGGATCCAGGTTACTTCTAAAAGCATTTCCACCCTCATCCTGGTTTTGTACTTTCTTCAAGGTATGCAGTTTTTCTTTTTTCCAACAAAGCACATCCGTGTGAACAAATTATGCATTCAGGTTTTTTAGCATAGTTTCGTTGATCATTCTTTGAATATTTCAGATTTTGTTGAGAGATAGGTTTTAGTGATAATACTTTTGAAAACCTTCTATGTCATTTGGAAATGATTGAGAAGTTTTGGTGTGGGGTGGATGATGAGCTGATGGATTTGTGTTCATTGCAGTGGCAGGAGCTGTGTTGTATTTTGAGGTACCAGCAGCCTGTGCCACTGAGGTTGTGGGTCCATTGTGTCTTATGCTGTTGCTGGGTACAGTACACTGCCAAATAGTATCCACAGAAACCTCCAGAAGCCCGGACAACAGCCCTGTCCCCAGTCGGACAGCCAGCCCTGTTCGCAGGAAAAGGTTAAGCTACTGCTGTGTCAGATTTGTGAGAGACAGACTAATCTCAGAGCCATAAAGAACCAAGTGTTTTCTTCCCTCTTATCAAATGGCCAATACATCTAATGTTCTGCAAGGCTTGCAGTTTAATCAGTAGTGCCAGTGTTCAGCTAACAAGGTTTTCAGCAACAAATAAATAATGAGAAGGAAATATCTAGCTTAAAGCATGTGCCAAATTCTTAGAAATGTACTCATTGCATTAACGTTGGTGTCATGTTTTTTGTTTTTTTTGGAAAAATGTATACAATTTGTTTGTATACTACTAACTAAATTTAAACTTAAAATGTTGTGGTGTCAATAAGTAAAAAGTAATGTTTTCTTACTCTTTGAGTATGTGTGTAAACTAAAATATTATATAAAACGGTTTATATAAAAAATGTTGTTTTAAATATATTTCTAAATATTTTTCAAGGTAACACTTTTGAATTCCTAATGAATACATACATATGTTTTTATGTATATTTTTTTTGTTGTTTGTTTAGGTGATTTTTTTTCATGACTACATGAGTTTAGGTTGGCAAGTAAAGGTTTTTTAATCTTAACCCCTTAACTGTCGCCCCCCATTTTTTAAAATAGGAATGAAAGTGCATTATCCAAACTTTAATTGTTGTAATTCATGAACTCTTTGGAATACAGATCTAAGGTTGGTCTCTTTTTAAAGAAGACAATCAGCAGATTTTTGCAGATGTGGAATTTTCTCAAAAAAATAAAGTGTCAACAAATTATAGAAGTTTAAATTTACTGTAAATAAAATGCACTGTACAATTTTTATTATATTTTATATAAAATACATATTTTACATAACAGGTTTTATCCTAAATTTGATATCAAATTGAAGCCTCACATCTAAATAAGTTATGTTCCAAATTTGAAGTTGATATGAAAAAAATTAAGCTTCCTGTGAAAGTTTGTTAAGGGCGTTATACCACAAACAGCCACCGGGTGCCATTGAAATGCCATATATATTTTTTATGCAATTTTCTGTCACAAAAGTCTAAATTTGTCTGAAAATTGTCATTCTATCACAAAATAACCACCAAATATGACATCCTGAGACTCAGACCTTTCCAATGATATATTTTTTGTCAAGATTGTAAAAAGTTGTGATTCTAAAAGACCGTAATGCATTTTGTAATATGACACCACTAAGGGGGAGGAGACCGCCAAATGATTTTAAAGTACAGTTTCCATGGTAAGGCAATATCCGATTTCAAAATGGTTTTCACAGGATGATTCTTGAGCTTCTAAGCTTTCAAATGATATATAATTTATGATGGTTACTAAAAGATTTGATAGAGAAAAAGGACAACGGAAAAAAGAGTGCCAAGCGTCCCACAGGTGGGACGGTGACAGTTATACAGTGAAATTGTTGTTAACAAAAAATTACAAAGATTATGCTAAAATGAAATTTAAAATATTCTTGTAATAGAAGCGTTGTATTCAAGTCATCTATAAATTACATGTTGATGTATTTTTTAATTAATTGATCAAAACAAAAAATCTAAACCTCATTGGCACCAAATTGAATCCATTATATTAGTTTTATATATTATTAATAACAATAATATTAACAAATGTTATGTATTAACTGCTGTTCAGAAGGGATCAGTAAGATATGTAATCTGTGTTTATTTGATTAAAAATCCAGAAAAAAATTTAATATTGTGAAATATTATTGCAATTTAAAAAAGTGGTTTTCTATTTTAATATACTTTAAAATAGAATTTATTCCTGTGATACAAATCTGAATTTTCAGCATCATTACGACAGTCTTCAGTGTCAAATGATCTTTCAGAAATCATTCTAATATGCTGATTTTTTTTATCAATGTTGAAAGTTGCGCTGTTTTATATTTTCTTTTGGAACCTGTGATACTTTTTTCAGGATTCTTTAATGAATAAAACATTAAAAAGAACAGCATTGATTTAAAATAGAAATCTTTTGCAATATACACTACTGTTCAAAGTTTGGGGTCTGTACATTTTTTCTTTCTTTGAAAGAAATAAATACAATACAAAGAAATAAATACATATCCTTATTCAGCAAGGATGTGTTAAATTGATAAAAAGTGATTTATAATAAATTATTTTGGCGTTTATTTATAGACAGAGGAAGAGTCGAATATCTAAGAGGTCTGAGGATGAGAGCAGCAGAGGAGTGGGGATAATAGAACTCAACACCTGGCAACCTGAAGACAACCACCGACTCCACAGATCAGAGAAAAGACTGGTAAAACACTTTCCTTAGAAATGTGTTTTTTGAAGTGTCAAGAACATGCATGGTTGTGTTGATCTAGATTCTTTGGGCTTTGCAGAACTCTCCGAGGAGGCCTCAGTATGGGGCTTCTGAAGATCTCTCCAGTGAGGAAGAACCAGATGAAGCAGAGCTGCAAAGAGAAAGACTCTTTTCATCAGCACCTCCCAAATATGCCCGAGCGCTCAGGAATAGACTTCACAATGTCCCCAAGAAAAATCTGCCACCCCAGATGCAGGTGAGTACCTATGTAAATCCAAAGTAGATGTCTGTGAAAGAGTCCAGGGTATTTATTACAATTGCGTGAACACATACAGGGAGACGGTAATGGCAAGCCAACAGAAGCCCCGGCGCTGCCACGTGAAATTGAGCTTCTGCGGCCCTCAGAGGGCTCACGTCCAGCCTCTGACACAGATGATATGTTATGGGAGGAGCTTCTACACGATCCTGACTCCGCCTCCACAGGAAGCAGTGAAAGTGGAGAGGAGGAGCCTCACAGTCATAACCACTCCCTCCCTCTGCCCAACATCACTCTAACTAGTGATGAGGATGAAGCCTTACCGCAGGTGGGTTACAGTTTTGAGGTAATAAGTTTAATGTTAGTTTTCACAACTCGCTTGAAGGAATAGTTGACCCAAAAATGAAAATTTCATGAAAATTTTACTCACCCTTAGGCCATCCAAGATGTAGCTGAGTTTGGTCATCAGAACAGATTTGGAGAAATATAACATTACATCACTTGCTCACCAGTGGATCTTCTGCATTGAATGGGTGCCGTCAGAATGACAGTTCAAACAGCTGATTAAAAACATCACAATAATCCACAAGTAGTCCACAGGACTCAGTCCATCATGTAATGTCTTGTGAAGCAAATATCTTTGATTTTAAATGAAATAAATTAGTGCTGTCAAGTCGATTAATCGCGATTAATCACATTCAAAGTAAAAGATTATCATATATTATCATATATTGCGTTTACATACATATATTGTGTTTACATAGCTGGAAGCAAGGGTTTGAAGTAAAAAAAAAAAATCATGATGAATTTATTTTAGTGCTGTCAAATCGATTAATCGCATCCGAAATTAGATATGTGACCCTGGACCACAAAACCAGTCATGAGTAGCATGAGTATATTTGTAGAAATAGCCAAAAATACATTGTATGGGTCAAAATGGTAGATTTCTCATAGCATATTAAGTAAACATCATGTTCTACTAAGATTTTTTGTAAATTTTCTGCCATAAATATATCAAAACTTAATTTTTGATTAGTAATATGCATTGCTAAGAGCTTCATTTTCAAAAGGTGAATTTTTTTTTTATTTATTTTTTTTTTATTTATTATTTACACACTTTGATTCCAGACTTTCAGATAGTTGTATCTTGGCCAAATATTGTCCTAACAAACCATACATCAATGTAAAGCTTATTTATTCAGGTTTCATGTGATGTATAAATCTCAGTTTGAAAAATTGACCCTTATGTTAACACACATTTTTATTTTGGATGTGATTAATCACGATTAATCGATTTGAAACCGCTAAAATAAATGAATCATAATTTAACTTCAAGCCCTTGCTTCCAGCTAGTTTTCTATCCATAATATTGTTTATTCTAATGAAAAATTAGTTTTGTCTGAATCAGGATAGAAATATGCACAATTTAGTAATTTGGTATTTTGTTATTTTAGCAGGAAGTTTAAAGTTAAAACATCTTAATGATTAATTTGTTTTGTACAAACACAAAGCTTTTTGCTTTACAAGAGTTTAATTGATGGACCGAGTCGTGTGGATAACATGCAGATCATTGTGATTTTATGAGCTGTTTGGACTCTCATTATGACGGCACCCATTCACTGCAGAGGATCTATTGGTGAGAAAATTATGTAATGCTAAATTTCTCCAAACCAGTTGTGATGAAGAAACCCATCTACATTTTGGAAGGCCTGATAGTGAGTACATTTAAATTTTTGGGTGAACTCTGGGTTAAAGTCTTTTTTAACCCCTAGTAAAGGCAATTTTAACTCCCCCAGTACAAATTAAGATTGCATTGTTAATTCAAGCAGAACTTGATTGTTGTATAGACAGGCAACCAGGGCTGTCAAACGAGTAATCGTGATTAATCGCATGCAAAATAACAATCGTTTGACAGCCTTACAAGCAACCAATCACAAACTAAGCCCATTTAAAGATGATATCCATTTAAGTATTAATGTGCTTTGCACAGTTTGTACAGATGCTTTCAAGGTCTGTGTTTAAAAAAAGAAAAAGATTATAAACCGCAACAGCAGATGCATTATTTAATTTCCATGGTGTCATTTCCATAGATCGATAAGCACTTATAACAAGTTGTGGGCTCTTTGCATGTTGTGCTCAATTGATCTGTTATTTTAGGAAACGTATTGAACTTGACACACAGTCACGAGGGGTCTGCAGGGCTTCTCTCTGTGGTATAATTTCCTTTTTATGATTTATTTTTCTGCATGTTGGTCTGACCTGACGGTTTTGAATATTAGTAAACAGTTAAAAAAGGTTATGTCGCAATACTTTTAATTTAAAGTTTAAAGTGTGACACTGGCCTTAATCTCTTTCCTGTGGTTAACAGAATCCCCAAAACATCATAAAAGGACTTTATCTATGCACTATGGATGACACACATGATTTCTTTCTCCCTTTAGCACCAGTTTTCATGGCTGCAGGCTTGTCACCCCTCGAAAGATCGCGTCAGTGCCATAATCTGGGAGCAAGGAGAGTGTAAGAAAGCTGACATGTCCGTGCTGGAGATCAGTGGTATCATTCTCACACGAGTAAAGTCCTTCTTTCTCTGCCCTGTTTGCCTCTACATTAGTGGTTTAAATTGCTTAAAAAGAAGAAGAGAACTGTTGACTTCCTCTTTAAATACAAACTATATTCAAATTCAGTAAACTCCTCTGTAAGCATTTGAACACTGACTGTTTTGGAGTTTTGCATTGGTATTTGCCTTCGAGATATTTCTAACTGACCAGAAAGTAACAGGTCAGGTATGCTGAAGGATTTCTGTTTTTCAGGTCAAGATGGTCGAACAAGGGATGGGTTATTTGATCTTCGGCAGTCTGGTCACTGCCACACTGGCTCTGCTGCCCTTCTGCTTCAGACTGGCACAGAAACTAGATGTTGCCAATCTCAACTCAGTTTCCCTTGAGGAACTGCCCGCGGTGGTCATCGGGCCACCTTGTGCCTCGTCATGTGCGTTCTTCATCGTCACCGCATTGGAAAGAGTTTTTCTCTCTGGACTCTTCTTCTTTATGATGTGTGTGGCTGAGAGAACTTATAAACAGGTGAATAATGAAAATGCCTTGGGTTTATATTAAATGCATTATTAATGTTTGTTTGTTGCCACCTTTATGCTAAAACATTAGTTTCATGTTGTATAATTTAAAGGGATGGTTCGCCTAAAAATTAAGATTCTGTCATTATTTACTCACCCTCATGTCGTTGCAAACCATAAGACCTTCATTCAGCTTTGTAACACAAATAAAGATATTTTTTAAGAAATTCAAGAGTTTTCTGACCCTGAATGGATGGGGTCACAACAGGGTCAAAAAGCTCTCGGATTTCATCAGAAATATCTTAATTTGTGTTCTGACGGCAAGTGTCTTATGGGTTTGGAATGACACGAGGGTGAGTAATTAATGACAGAATTTTTTTGCGGTGAACTATGCCTTTAACCGTATTTATATTGTGAACTAACATGCATTTGTTAATGTTACCAATTTGTTTTATCGTAAAGTGTTGTTGAGATCTCAATGCCACAAAATCTTTCTAAAGCTACACAGGATTTTTAGTTCTCAACAATTGTGATTTCATCTACAGCGCCTTTTATTTGCAAAACTCTTCAGTCATCTTACATCTGCACGCAAAGCCAAAAAATCTGAGATTCCTCACTTTCGGCTGAAGAAAGTGCAAAATATCAAGATGTGGCTTTCACTTCGATCATTCCTAAAGGTAGGGATGCACTATATATATATATATATATATATATATATATATATATATATTTTTGGCTTATATTAGTGGTTATTTTTATACCATTGAAGTCAAAAGTTTACATACACCTTGCAGAATCTGCCAATGTTAACCATAAAAAAACATGTCATTTTTTATTTAGTACTGACCTGATTAAGATATTGCACATAAAAATGTTTACATATAGTCCACAAGAGAAAATAATTGAATTTTTAAAAAATTACTCAAAAGTTAAAAAAAATGACTCAAAATGTTCAAAAGTTTATACACACTTGATTCTTAATACTGTGTTACCTGAATGACCAACATCTGTGTTTTTTTTTTTTGTTTGTTTGTTTAATGATAGTTGTTCATGAGTCCCTTTTTAAACTGCCCGCTGTTCTTCAGAAAAAGTCCTTCAGGTCACACAAATACTTTAGTTTTTCAGCATTTTTGTGTATTTTAACCCTTTCTAACAATGACTGTATGATTTTGAGATCCATCTTCTCACACTGAGGACAACTGAGGGACTCATATGCAACTATTACAGAAGGTTTAAACACTTACTGATGCTCCAGAAGAAAAAAAAACAATGCATTAAGAGCCAGGGGTGTAAACTTTTGAAACAGAATGTGTACATATTTTGCCTAAATTTCAGTTTTTTTATGTAGTACTGCCCTTCAGACGCTACAGAAGATACTTTACATGTTTCCCAGAAGACAAAATAAGTTACATTTACCCTGATCTTCAAATTCAAAAAAAATTTTCACCCCCTGGCTCTTTATGCATAATTTTCCTTCTGAAGCATCAGTGAGTGTTTGAACGTTCTGTAATAGTTGCATATGAGTCCCTCAGTTGTCCTCAGTGTGAAAAGTTGGATCTCAAAATCATACAGTCATTATTGGAAAGGGTTCAAATACACAAAAATGCTGAAAAACCAAAGATTTTGTGGAATCTGAAAGATTTTTCTGAAGAACAGCAGACAGTTGAACAGTTCAGGACAAACAAGTGACTCATGAACAACTATCACTACCACAAAAAAAAAAAAACACAGCTGTGGATAATGCAGGTAACAACCCAGCATTAAGAATCAAGTGTATGTAAACGTTTGAACAGGGTCATTTTTATAAATTCAACTATTATTTTCTCTTGTGGACTATATGTAAACATCTTTTATGTTAAGTATCTTATTCAGGTCAGTACTACATAAAAAATAACATGCATTTGTATGATCCCCCTTATATTTTGGTAAAATAATTACCATTTTGCAGATTCTGCAATGTGTATGTAAAGTTTTGACTTCAACTGTATATTGACTGATATTTAATTCTGCATGCTAATTTCTTCTATTTTTAGATCTAGATTACCTTTGCAGTCATATAATGCTTACATAGTTAATCTATTAATATTTGTAGTACCTTTCAAAATTGTACAGTTTTTATACTGTATATAAATAATGTTTCAATTTCTAAATTCACTTTGTAGCATTTTAAATGGTTACATTTTCATTTACAGTTTTTATAAAAATGCATTTAGACAAAAGTATAGAATTCTAACCATAACGTTTTTTGCATGTTTAATTTCACCCTTGAGACATTTTACCAAAGCTTTTTGGTTGCTTGTACATGTTAATCCAACTTGTTTAACCAGTCTGTTTAAGCACAAATTACAGTAAATGAGTGGGGTTTTTTTCTGGCAGTGACATTTGTATAGTTCTGTTTAAAGATACATGTACCTAGTTGACATTATATGAAGACCGCAATTTAATAATTTCTTTGTTCTGTTTAACAGAGACGAGGCCCTCAGCGATCCGTCGATGTCATTGTATCATCGATTTTCCTGCTGGCTTTGTCTATTTCCTTCATCATCTGCGCCCAGGTCAGCTATTGTTCCATCATACAATGTTGGACAATGACACACCCTTTAGACATATCTTTTCAAGGTTGGCCTTCAAAAAAAATCTAATCCTATTTATATATATACTGCACCTTCAATGTCATTGTTCTAAAAGATAGAAACACCCACTATTTCTATAATCCCGCCCTACAAAGACACTCCATTGACATTAAATGTGCCATTTATAAATTATAATTTACATCACCTTAATTAATTCTTTAGTTTTATCTAGTGCTTATATTCTTTGTTGCAACTTTAGGTTTAATTGTGAAACTTTTCATATATATAGAGCACTGTGTCACTGTTAGGCTGTCTCAATGTGCGTGACACAATCAATAAAGTCATATGTGCCATGAAGTCATCTTTAGAGAAGTGAAACCAATTATTTCTATTTGGTTAAGTAAAGTATCATATTAGTTCACGGTTTGAAGATGTGACTTTCTAATAGAGCGAAGGAAACTGATATTGTGTTTCAGCTTTTGCACAGTCATCACACATTTCTGGACTCTGAGACCAACTGGGAGCTGATGGTCTGGTGTGCTGCTCTAATGGTTTTCCTCCTACGCCTCGCTACCCTCGGAGCTGAGACCAACCGAAAGTATAGCAACGCTTCTGTGCTTCTGACTGAACAGGTAAGATAAAAATCTCAGCCGCACAGAACAAAGAGGCAGTATTATTCAGAAACAAGTGAACCATTCACATGTGCACACTATGCAGGCACAAATGAAGGCCGTCAGCGTAGCTTACAGCTGAGTTTTGTGTTTGCCGTTACAATTTCTGCTGACACTTCACAATAAGGTCCCTTTAGTTTACGTTTGTGAATGTACTGACTCATTAACATTAACAATGAGCAATACATTTGTTACAGTAGTTGTTAATGTTAGTTAATAAATTAATACAGCTATTCAGTAGTTAGGTTATGTATATGTATATGTATTTATCTCACAGTTCTGACGTTTTTCACAGTTCTGAGTTTATATCCCACAGTTCTGATTTTCCTCAGATATAAACTTAGAATTGCAAGATATAAAAGCAGAATTGCAAAAAAGTCTGAATTGTAAGATACACATGCAGAATTATATGATAAACTCAAAAATAAAAAGTCACAATAACCTTTTTTACATTTCATTTTGTGGTGGGGAAAAAAACTCAAAATTCCAGAATTCACTTTTTTTCCCTCTTAATTTATCTCAAAATTATGAGAAACAAAGTGTGAACTATGAGATAAAAAGTCACAATTACCTTCAAATTTTTTATTCTGTGGTGGAAACAACAACAACAAAAAAAACAGAATTGTGAGTGGTAACTAAAAATTCCGGAATTCTGTTGGGTTTTTGTTGTTGTTATTGTTTTTTCCCCACACTTTTCTTCGAATCACGAGAAACAAAGTGTGCATTATGAAATTAAAAGTCCCAATTACCTTTTTATTTCATGGTGGAAACAAAAAACAACCGAATTGTGAGATGTAAAGTCAAAATTACAGAATTCAGTTGTTGTTTTTTTACTATTTTCTTAGAATTGCTAGAAACACAGTGTGAATTATGAGATAAAAAGTTGCAATTACCTTTTTTATTTTTTATTCTGTGGCTGAAACAAATGTATACTCAAAATTCCACAATTCTATTTATTTAGTTATTTATTTTTACCCCAAACTTTTCTCAGAATTGTGAAAAACAAAGTGTGAATTATGAGATAAAAAGTCCCAGCTTCCCTTTTTAATTTTTTATTCCGTGGGGAAACAAAAATAACATAATTGTGAGATATAAACATCCACAATCCTATTTTTTCCCCCAACTTTGTAAACTCAAAATTCCATATTTTTTCCTTCTAAAATTTTCTCAGAAAACAAAGTGTGAATCATGAGATAAAAAGTCGCAATTACCTTTTTCATTTTTTTTTTTCCGTGGCGGAAATGGGGAAAAAATCTGAATTGTGAGATGTAAACTCAAAATTACAGAATTCTGTTGAGGTTTTTTCACATTTTTCGCTGGATTACGAAAAACAAAGTGTGAATTATGAGAAAAAATTGCAGTTACCTTTTTTAATTCCATAGCGAAAACCAACTTCCATAGATTTTAGCTCAGTTCTATTATATTAAAGGTTGTATCAGCGATTTCTAGCCTGAAAAATAAAGTGTCAAATTCAGCTGACCTTTCTTCACGATCCGCTCGCTGCCTGCCTCATAAATTGTCTGTGAAAAAAACGCTTCTCTGGTCAGCCTAGGGTCCGAGATATGCCAAAAAAACAATCGGCACTACCAACCTTTCCACAGATAAACAAACAGTGTTCCAACCAATCAGCGTCAGGGGTTTGGTGTTGTGGACTTTCGCTCCGCCTCCCTCACATCCCTGCACCAGTAGGAAAGTCCACAACACCAAACCCCTGACGCTGATTGGTTGGAACACTGTTTGTTTATCTGTGGAAAGGTTGGTAGTGCCGATTGTTTTTTTTGGCATATCTCGGACCCTAGGCTGACCAGAGAGACGCGGTTTTTTCACAGACAATTTATGGGGCAGGCAGCGAGCGGATCGTGAAGAAAGGTCAGCTGAAATTGACACTTTATGTTTTAGGCTAGAAATCGCTGATACAACCTTTAACAGACCAACAATCATGTATTATTAAATGAAATGACATTTACATTAATTAAGATTAACAAATGTTTTATAAGCATTTTTCATTGTTAGTTTATGATAACTGGTGTAGGTAACTAATGTTAGCAGATGGAGACTTACTGTAAAGTGTCATCTATTTTTCTTTCAGATAAACTTGTATCTTAAGATGGAGAAGAAACCCAACAAAAAGGATCAGCTGAACATAGTGAACAATGTGCTGAGACTGGCCACAAAATTACTTAAAGTAAGAACATCGAATATTACCATTCATTGGAAAAAAATAAAACGTGCTGTGCTTGCATTGAAAATCATTTGCTACTTTCAGGAACTGGACACTCCATTTCGTCTGCTAGGTCTGACGGTGAACCCGCTGATCTACAATATCACGAGAGTGGTCATCCTGTCAGCTGTCTCAGCTGTCGTCAGCGATTTACTAGGGTTCAACATCCGAGTGAGTGGAATATTTGCACTCTAAGTACAGTGGTTATCTCCACCTGTATCCTGGGCCTGTTTTATTGTCCCGCCGAAATGCAGATGTCTGAAGTTAGATCTGATGATCTGTGTTTTTATGACTCTAAAGTCATAACTGCTTTTGTACTTCTACCTGTTATCAGCATAGAGAGTTGCTCATTCTTTGTAGTATATAACTTTTATCATCCAGCAGGGTGACAAGCAATCTTGAACCAACAATATCTATCATATGTTTTCTTTTAACAGCTCTGGAAGATCAAACCTTGATGTGATGCCTTTACACTGCCAGCGTCTTAACACTGAGGCCAGAGAGACTCTTAAATGTGCTTGTGCACAACTTACCGGATGACCAAGTTATCTTTTAAAAACTGTGCGAATCTACTGACCAAACATATGTGATTTTTATTTTCTCCATTCCCTGTGCCTTCGGCTAGTCCGAGCAAACCTGTGTTCTGCTCAACTTTGTTGCTGAGCTCTCCTCATATTTGAATTGTAGAGCCGTAAAGCACACCCAGACTGCAGTGGGTTTTATTAATGCACTTGCTTACTGTAACTACTTAACAGCTTGCTGTTATATTCCAACCAGTGACCGCTGTTTCCCATAAATGTATCCTCTGCAAGTGTATTATCTAGTCTGGAAGCAACCACTTAAAAAAGAACCACTATGTGCCTTGTGAATAATTGCATATAACAGTACTTTTAGATAAGCTATTTATGAAAACATGGATTTGACAACTGCTGAATGGGTAGTGAAATGAAAGTGTTGAGTTTTTAGAAAAGGGTACTGAAAAACTTGCACACTGAAGCTCTTGGAGGAGCACTTTCTACTGGCCTTGTATTAAAATAAACAAAACTTTCTCTAAGAAATTTAATCCTCAATCAATCCTTAACCAAATATTTAAGTTTGGGGTGGGAGAGTTTTCACATCATTTTAATATGTGAATGTAATGTTACTCAAAAATCGTATTTATTAGGGGCCAAGCACTGAAAGTAGAACTGCTTGCAGGAACGTTATGAAGTTTTGCACACAGGTAAATGACTGAATGTCTCAATATTAACCATAGCAAATTTGAAATCTTTAAATCTCTCTAGCGCCACCAATAGGCCAAATTTTCACTCATATTTCTGCTAATGATTTTGGAACTATGTTGCCAAAGATATTAAAATTTGACAAATTTGAAAATTTGTCACCAAAAATCATAAGAATTATCTTGTTAGATTCAGAGCGCCATACCAAAACAAATTATACCCAATTTTTTTGAATTCTGTAGTAAAATGCTGTATTTTCTAAATGCTTTTAATGTATTGTTATGAATCTTATGGAATTGTTTGCGAGAAAATTATGAAATTTGGCACACAGATAGAGGACAGTCACAATATTAACCATAGTAAATTTAGAGTCTCTAACTCAAACGCTCTAGCGTGACCAATATGCCAAATTTGCACTCCTGTTTTTGCACTCATATATGACTTTGACCCACTGGTTTAAAAGATACAGAAATTTGACAAATTTGAAAATTTGACGCCAAAAATCATATAAGTCATCTCAAAAGATTCGGAGCAACATACCGAATCAAGTGATACCCAATTTTCCTGTGTCAGCCATTTTGAGCACGGACCATTTCGGATTTGGTAGTAATATGCTGTATTTTTTCAGATGCTTTAACATATTGTTATGAATCTTAAAGAATCGCTTGGGAGACAGTTACGAAATTTGGCACACAGACAGAGGACAGTCTCAATATTAACTATAGCAAATTTGGAGTCTCTAACTCAAACACCCTAGAACCACCAATAGGCCAAATTTCCACTCATATTTCTGCTAATAACTTTGAGCTACTGGTCAAAAGATATAGAAATTTTACAAATTTGAATATTTGACACCAAATATCATATGAGTAATCTCAATAGATTCGGAGCAACATACCGAATCAAATGATACCCAGTTTTCCTATGTCAGCCATTTTGAGTGTGGACCATTTCGGATTTGGTAGTAATATGCTGTATTTTTAAATGCTTTTACATATTGTTATGAATCTTAAAGAATCACTTGGGAGAGTGTTATGAAATTTGGCACACAGACAGAGGACAGTCTCAATATTAACTTTAGCAAATTTGGAGTCTCTATTTCAAACGCTGTAGAACCACCAATAGGCCAAATTTCCACTCATATTTCTGCTAATAACTTGAACTACTGGTCGAAAGATATAAAAATTTGACAAATTTGAAAATTTGAGACCAAATATCATGTGAGTAATCTCAATAGATTCGAAGCAACAAACCGAATCAAATGATACCCAGTTTTCCTATGTCAGCCATTTTGAGTGTGGACCATTTCAGATTTGGTAGTAATATGCTGTATTTTTCAAATACTTGTTATGAATCGTAAAGAATCGCTTGGGAGACAGTTACGAAATTTGGCACACAGACAGAGGACAGTCTCAATATTAACAATAGCAAATTTGGAGTCTGTAGAACGACCTATAGGCCAATTTTCCACTCATATTTCTGCTAATAACTTGACCTACTGGTCAAAAGATATAGAAATTTGACATTGTTTGAACAGTTTCGCAAAAAATCATCAGAGAGATCTTGTTAGATTTGGAGCCGCATACCAAATCAAATGAGAACCACTTTTTCCTATGTGAGCTATTATGAGCATGGGGCATTGCGAATTTTGTAACGTATAACGTATTATGAATCTTATAGAATCATTTCCGAGAAGGTTTTGAAGTTGTCACAGACAGAGGACAGTTTTATCATTAACCACAGCAAATGTGCAGTCTCAATCTCTAGCGGCACCAACAGGCCAAATTTGTAATTAATGATTCTGCTAATAACTTTAACCTACTGCCCCAAAGATATCAAAATTTGACAAATTTGAAAATCATAAGAGTGAAAGTTATGAAATTTGGCACACACATAGATAACAGTCTCAATATTAACCAAAGCAAATTTGGATTCTGTAACTCAAATGCTTATAATAAATTTGACCCACTGGTCCAAAGATATAAAAATTAAAATTCCACAAATCTGAAATTTTGCCACCAAAAATCATACGAGTGATCCTGTTAGATTCAGAGTGGCATACCAAATCAATTGATACCCAGTTCCTATGTCAGCCACTTTAAGTGTGGATTATCTCAAATTTTGTAGTAAAATGCTATATTTTTCAAATGCTTTAACATATTGTAATGAATCTTATAGAATCGCTTGCAAGAAAGTTATGGAATTTGGCACACTGTTAGAGGACAGTCTCAATATACCATAGTAAATTTAACTCAAATGCTCTAGTATCACCAATCCGCCAAATTTGCTCTCATATTTCTGCTAATAACTTGACCTACAGGTCAAAACATATAGAAAATTTTGACTTTTTTTGTATTTTCTGAACAGTTTGACCAAAAATTATGAGAGTGTTCTCGTTAGATTCGGAGCAGTGATACCCAATGAGTCCTCCAATGAGAATTTCGAATTTTGAAGTAAAATGTTGTATTTTTCAAACGTTTTAAAGGAACACTCCACTTTTTTTTGTTAATATGCTCATTCTCCAACTCCCCTCGAGTTAATAAGTTGAGTTTTACCATGTTGAAATCCATTTATAAAATCCATGTAATAGTCAAGGAAGTTTGTTGACGTAATATGTATGCAGCAGGCGCAGTAATATCACGCAGCACCTGAAATTAGTTCCCAGCTAGGTTAGCATTTCCACATGTGCTGCATGATATTACTCCGCCTGCTTCGGCCATGTTACGGCAGCAAACTTCATTGACTATTACGCCGGAATGGGAGTGTTCCTAATCTTATCGGCCAAGAAAATCGCATCTTTACAATTTCCGCCGGTTTTAGTACACGATATAACTACAGAAGAGTCAAATTTTAAATAGGACAAAAATGGAAACTCGTTGGTCATTTTTGAACGCGATTTTGATTGCTATTGGTCTAATAGGATTCAATAATCTATGCTAAGCTATGCTAAAAGTGATATCGCCAGAACAGGAGAACGGCTGAATGGATTTCAAAACTGTAAAACTCAACTTATTAACTCGGGGGGAGCTGGAGAATGAGCCTATTTCCAAAAAACGGTGGAGTGTTTCTTTAACGTATTGTTATGAATCTTATAGAATTGCTTTCAAGAAAGTTCTGAAATTTGGAACACCAATTAACAGAGGACAGTCTCATTATTAACCACAGCAAATTTGTCTCTAACTCAAACTCTCTATCACCACCAACAGGCTGTATTTGAACTCATGTTTCTGCTAATAACTTTTGAACCGTAAGGTCTAAAAGCAAAAAAAAAAATTTTTTTGTCAGATTCTATGGCTCATACAGTTGAATGCAAATAAAAATGTTAATTTCTATGGTCAAGATTTTTCAGTTTTGAATATTCCGAAATATCTACTTTTTTAATCTCGACCTAGAGAATTTGTCCAATTTTCACCAAAATTGGCTCAGATCATCTTTACAGCATTCTGGCAAAAAGTTATCAAAAGCTTTCTGATATACCAAACCATTTTTGTAAAGCACGCTAGCGATTTGATGAGGTTTGTGCAAAAAAAAAAAAAAAAGGACATAAGGCTGTATCTCTTTAACTCTTTAGCAGATTCTGACCAAACTTGGTATTTGTTATACCAAGCATGACCTGAGGGGACATGAATAGTGTTGGTGCAGTGCCACCTACTGGTCAAAAGATATAAAGATTTGAAATTATTGATTATATTTTTAGTTTGACCAAAAATCATAATACCAAATAAAATGATACCCAATTTTCCTATGTCAGCCATTTTGAGCATGGACCATTTCAAATTTTGTAGTAAAATGCTGTTTTTTTAACACTTTAATATATTGTTATGAATCTTATAGAATCACTTGTGAGAAAGTTAGGAAATTTGGCACACAGATAGAGGACATTAACCTCATTAACCACAGCAAATTTGGAGTCTCTAACTCAAATTTGCACTCACATTTCTGTTAAATGGTCTCAATTTAGAATTTTCCAAAAAATCTAATATCACCACCATCTACTGGTCAAAAAATTATGTAAAATATTGACATTACTGGTTATAACTTTTGACCAGTTTGGCCAAAAATCATCAGCATGCCAACTCTGCTCCTGGATATTGTAAAGTTTAGCTTTAACCCTAATCCAACACAACTGGACCATTTAATCGATGTGCTCAGGGCTTCTTCATTACAGACAAGTGTGTTGATGCAGGGTCTGCAGGAAGGTACCTCCTCTCCAGGAGCAGGGTTGGAGAACTGAGTAACTACACTGTGTGCATAATTATTAGGCACGTTGATATTGTGGTCATATTTTTTTTCCAAGCACATTTGACCAATTCCAAACCTCATCAATCTTAATAACTACTATTCATTTTGTATTTAATAATTTTTAAGTGATATATAATTGTCCATGAAGGCTGGAAGTGAAAAACTCTTTATATTCAGGTGTGCAGAATTATTAAGCACATTTTCTTTTACAGATAAAATGAGCCAAAAAAGAGATTTACCTCAGACTGAAAAGTCAAAAACTACTAAATGCCCATGAGAAGGATGCAATACTAATGCAATACTGGAATTTGCAAAGTTAAGGCATGACCACCAGACCGAAAAATGCTTGTTGCATCTACATTGTCAGAAAAAACAGGTGGAGGAGAAAAGATGCATGTTAATTGCAAAAAAAGTAAGAATTAATGTTAAGAATTAGATATGAAACCATCAGGAACCCTTTAGTCTCCAGCGCCACCGTTTTCCAGAACTGCAACCTACCTTGAGTCTCCAGAAGTGCAATGTGTCAGGTTCTCAGAGACTTTGCTTGTGCAAAAAATCCTAAAAAAATGACCCTCAATTAATAAGAATAACATTCTGATGTGTTGTGAAATACATGGAGACTGTTTTTTCATAGGCTTTATAGACAGATGAGTTGAGAGTGGCTCTTGAAGGACCAGCTCCACATCCTCTTGTAGCACTCTTTCAAAAATATATTTTCCAGAATCTGGCAGTAAGTTTTAAGAGTTCATTTTGGTCCATCTCTGCAAGACAGACATTTCAGGATAGGAGATGGACTAAAACTGAAGTCCCAAAACTTACTGCCAGATTCTGGAGGATAAACTCGAAAGAGTGCTACAAGAGGATGTGGAGCTGGTCCTTCAAGAGCCACTCTCAACTCATTTGTCTATAAAGCCTATAAAAAAACAGTCTCCATGTATTTCACAACACTTCAGAATGTTATCCTTATTAATTGAGGGTCATTTTTTAGGATTTTTTGCACAAGCAAAGTCTCTGAGAACCTGACACATTGCACTTCTGGAGACTCAAGGTAGGTTGCAGTTCTGGAAAACGGTGGCGCTGAAGACTAAACGGTTCCTGATGGTTTCATATCTAATTCTTAACATTAATTCTTACTTTTTTTTGCAATTAACATGCATCTTTTCTCCTCCACCTGTTTTTTCTGACAATGCAGACGTAGTCTCGCGTAGCCAGACCTTCAGACTTCAGACCTCCGTGGGCGTGACGTCTGAGGCTGAGACTAATGCAGACGCAACAAGCGTTTTTCTGTCCGGTGGTCATGCCTTAACTTTGCAAATTCCAGTATTGCATTAGTATTGTATCCTTCTCATGGGCATTTAACAGTTTTTGACTTTTCCATACCTGCAAACTAGTCGCTTTTCGGCGACAATCGCCGTTTTCATTGTCAATTGGGTCATTCACGTGAATCGTGTAGAACCGGAGAGTTTTTTTAGGGAGGGAGGGGGGGGGGTGGTCTTCTTGCGTTAGTTGACATCTGGGCCGATCGGGAATCTCAACTGAGCTCGCGCCTGTCAAGAGAGGGAGGTGGGGGTGGGCTTGCGTGCCATGTAGGCCATTATTGGACAATTCTTATAAATGACATTTTTCCTGGACCAATCTCAGCGCTTGCTTCAGTATCTTGAAACACACTGCCATCTGTGTTCGCGCCTGTCAAGAGACACCTGACCTAATGTGGAAACTCTGATGGAAATTTAAATGACCGTATGCACGGAGCGTTCTTTAGGACTTCTGCATAAAGATAAG
>NC_133380.1:22205172-22228855 GCF_049309525.1 Garra rufa
TTTTTCCTCTGATGAGTTTGCAGGTCTGCTTTTCAGTCTGAGGTAAATCTCTTTTTTGGCTCATTTTATCTGTAAAAGAAAATGTGCCTAATAATTCTGCACCCCTGAATATAAGGAGTTTTTCACTTCCAGCCTTCATGGACAATTATATATCACTTATAAATAATTAAATACACAATGAATAGTAGTTATTAAGATTGATGTGGTTTGGAATTGGTCAAATGTGCTTGGAAAAAAAAATATGACCACAATATCAACGTGTCTAATAAGTATGCACACAGTGTGACAGCTACTTAGCTCTTCATTTTACCCCTGTTGTGCTTAGCCCTTTAATAGCTGCTTGCAGCTATATTTAATTTGTTTTATTATTTTATTTTATTTTATTTTATTTTATTTTATTTTATTATTTATTATTTAGATCCATCATAAGAAAAGTGTGGGTAGAAAATTATTGAGAAAATATTGAGAGCCAGTCATTTACTAGAAAATTATTGAGAGACATGATTAGGAAAGTGTGGGTTCAGTGATTTTACTGCTATACTTTGTACTACAATCACTGGCTAAATGTAATTTAGTTCGTGAACAAGCTAATAAGAAATTTGACTGTTTAAAATGACGTTTGGACGTTATTGAAAATTTTTATTGTTCATTTATAATATGAATGACTTTTATGACTTCGTGTCACTGAACGAATCCGTTCAGAATCAAAAGAATGGATGATTCAAAAGAGTCAACTCACTGAGATTAAAATCAAAATCACCACCACTGAGCAGTGCGCTGTAATGTTTGGTGAAAGTGCTGTTCACATCACAGACGGACGCGGTGTCATTTTTTCTCAGGTATTACGGTAAGTAAACAGTGACGTCGAGACACACCTTCACTCACGCGCTTGGCGCTTGTTGCCATGGAAGGTCATCAAGTGCAAAAGCAAAACCGGCTGAGGAAACAACACCCTGCGGAAAGACGTTGAACCTGCCGGTAGCACCGGTGGAAGACGGACCCCTGAGATTGAAGAGATAACGATCAGGAAACGGTAAGGTATCTCGCTAATAGTCAGTGTGCTTTAGTGTGTTTCCTTAATCTATTCATTATATGAATTAATAGACGCGTGGATTAGACCATAAGTGACTGACTGGCTCCCGTTTATGGGTACGTTATGCCGTAACATCCTCGGTATCCTCAGCATCCTCTTCTTTGTTATGACATAACGCGACATATAATGTTACTGCGCTGCGGGTGATTAAGAAAATGACGACGTGGCAAGAATGAAAGCAGCAGTGTCACTGAATAGAGATGTTGTGTGGAGAAAATGTTTTAAAATGTTAGTAACCTAGGTTGCGTATATTGTCTTTATTTCGCCCCTTTATCTCTCTCTCTGCAGGTGCACTATGTTTTTACAGCTGGAAGAGTGAGTGAGTGATTAAGTCTGTCAGATTCACTATGTCCGCATGGGTGCCGCAGGAGGCTGGTCCAACCAGTTCTGCTGAAGCCAAGAAATCAGAGCTTAGAGGCCAAGAGAAGAAATGCTGTAAGTACACACACTTTCACATCCCACAGATCTAAGAAGTTGTTATGAATCCCTATTTAAACCATCTTAAGGTGGTCAGCTGGTTGTGACGGGCCGTTTTCATGGGTGTTAGAGAGGTTCAGGCTACTTTTCTGCTCATGAGAATGATTCCCGCATTCCCAGTGAATTTTCACGACGTCCCTGAATCATAACACAGTTGCCTTTCTCATAGTGCCCGCTGTCATTGAGGCCGCTAAACAGAAGTTTGATGTCAGTCTTGTTGCTTGCCTTTATTTAGATATGCATTGTCTGTTATGCTGGTTTCAAATTGCAGATCAAGGTAAAGGCACATTTGTTTAGGGTTTGTTCTAGGTTTTTTTTTCTCTCTCCGGTCATTATCAAATTGCTGACCTGAGGCAATGTTTTCTTAATACCCTTTTCCTTAGTTTAAAAAATGTTCAAGGATTTATTTACATTGATATTCATTGATATTTTTAGCAAAAATATGTACTTTGAAAAAATGTAAAAACATTTCTAGATCTTGGAAGACTAAATTAATAGACATTTTTCTAAATACTCTAGAAAGAAATTCGGTTCTTAAATTAGAATGGTATTAATATGTTACTAATATGTGACCCTGGAACTCAAAACCAGTCTGAAGTAGCACAAGTATATTTGTAGGCAATAGCAAAAAATACATTGTATTGGTCAAAATGATCAAATTTTCCTTTATGCCAAAAATCATTAGGATATTAAGTAAAGATCATGTTCCATGAAGATATTTTGTAAATTTTCTACCATAAATAAATCAAAACTTAATTTCTGCTTAGTAACGTGCATTGCTTAGAGGTTCATTTGCACAACTTTAAATGTAATTTTTTTCAATATTTTTGGATTTTTTAGCACCCTCAGATTCCAGATTTTCAAATAGCTGTATCTCAGCCAAATACTGTCCTATCTTAACAAACCACACATCAATGGAAAGCGTATTTATATTAATCTCAATCCCTTATTTTGTGGTACAGGGTGATATTTTTTTATTCATAAAGGACAAAAATGTACAAAAAAGTGACAGTAAAGACATTCGTGATGTCACAAAATAATATATTTCAAATAATTGCTGTTCTTTGAACTTTATTTTCATCAAAGAATCCTACAAAAAAATAAATAAAAAAAAATTTGCCTTATGCAACCAAGGTGTTAACAGTCAGAGTTTCAGGTCCTATTTTGAAGTTTGTTTGTGGAAAGTACCATAAACCACAAGTGCAACATATTCTGTTGGTGTCCCATATGTGAAATTTACATTTGACAGATTATAATTGTTAGTACTATAGATTGTAACTTTCTCCAGCTCATGATACTGGCTTTTTCTGTCTGTCTGATTACAGCATGGGCGTCTTACATGACAAACTCCCCCACCGTGATTGTCATGATCGGCCTCCCTGCCAGAGGCAAGACGTACATGTCGAAAAAACTCACGCGCTACCTCAACTGGATAGGAGTTCCAACAAAGGGTAAGTGGGCGGCTGAATTTAGACAGTTGCAACATATCAAATGACACTCACTATAAATATCATCTGTCTTTAAATTTAAATGCTCTTGGCTATCATCTGACCTTTCTGACATGATGGTCTATCAAGATGCTAAATTTGAACTTGCATTATGTAAATGTGTTGGCAACCAACACATTAAAACTTAAACTCTCTTGAGCACATCATGACCCACAAAGTATTTTAATCACTGGAAATGTAGTCAGAAGTTCCTTACGCAAACTGTTCCATCTTTACATTCCACCTTTATGCATTACAGTTGTGCCAAAACTGATAAAGGATGAAGATTAACCATCATTTCTTGTTTGTTTGTTTTTTTTTGGTTTGTCATGCAGTGTTTAACCTGGGAGTGTATCGAAGGGAAGCAGTTAAAGCGTACAAGTCTTATGACTTCTTCAGACATGACAATGAGGAAGCCATGAAGATACGAAAGTAGGTGTATATCTTTTTTGTCATCATGACTAAGCCTAATGTCTTTCCAAACCTAATGATAGGCTTTCTTCCGTGGAACCTGAAAGGAGATGTTTTGCAGAATGTCCAAGCTGCTTACTTTCATACAATGTTCTGTTTGGAAAAGATCAGTTTGGATATTTTTTTTTAGCGTGTTAACGCTGGCGATTCATTTTGTCAGTTAAACGGTGTTAAAAATATTTAACGCAATTAAAGGAGTAATTCACTTTCAGAACAAAAATTCACACATAATGTACTCCCTTGTCATCCAAGATGTTCATGTCTTTCTTTCTTCAGTCGTAAAGAAATTGTGTTTTTTAAGGAAAACATTTCAGGATTTCTCTCCATATAATGGACTTCTATGGTGCCCCGAGTTTGAACTTCCAAAATGCAGTTTCAATGCAGCTTCAAACGGCTTTAAATGATCCCAGCTGAGGAAGAAGGGTCTTATCTAGAGAAACAACTGGTTTTCTAAAAACATTTACAACATACTTTTTAATCTCAAACACTCGTCTTGCTGAGCTTGGCCAGATGAGCATTTGAGGTTAAAAAGTATATAAATTAAATTTTAGAAAATAACCCATTGTTTTGCTAGATAAGACCCTTCTTTCCTCGGCTGTGATCGTTTAGAGCCATTTGAAGCTGCATTTTGGAAGTTCAAACTCGGGGGCACCATAGAAGTCCATTATATGCAGAGAAATCCTGAAATGTTTTACTCAAAAAAACATAATTTCCCTACAACTGAAGAAAGAAAGACATGAACATCTTGAAAGTGAATTACTCCTTTAATGCAAAGGCAGAACTAGGGTTGGTCAGCCCACTGCTGCTTCTGTCTTTTTGTTTTTTTGACAAGAATTGCATTTATTTAGTCGCAGAGTGTTTTTATGACCAAATCAAATGAAATCAATAACTTTTGTAGCTTTAAGGATTCATCTATATTTAATTTAGAATTTAGTGTTTGATACTTGCTGGAGGGCACAGGTAAATTATGTGTTTATGTTTAGATTGTTTTAAGTTCACTTTAAGTTATTTTTTAAAGTCTAATAAATGTTCAAATTGATAGCTCTCTGTTAAAAAAGCAAAAAAGAACACTGTCCTAGAGATACCAGTAACATTGGTATCAGTGATACTCACATTCAGTCATAAAAAAGATGCCTTCAGTATACTGTCTTTATGTTTCTACATTAATTTGAAGATTCAATGTGAAATTATTGCAATATAAAAGTATATTTAAAAACTGTAATGATGGTGGGACTACTCATGATTAATCACGATTAATTTCAGAGAAAATGTGCGATTAATTAGTTGTTGTTTTTTAATTGATTGACAGCATTAATTTTAACTCATTTTCTGAAGGTTATATTAGTGCACTCCTGACAGGACAGTTCATGGTTTTCCTAATAATAATATGTTGTTGCATTTTGTCATTTTCCTAAATAGACACTGTGCCTTGGTGGCCTTGAAAGATGTAAAAACCTACCTGAATGATGAAGGTGGACAAATCGCTGTAAGGTTTTACCTTTTTCTCTGAATTATTTACTAAAATTTGATAGGGTGTAGAGCGTTTAAGAATGTTGATGCGATTCAGGACTTCCTTCTTTTCATTAATATAATCTATTTTCTCTTTCTTTCAAGGTATTTGATGCCACAAACACAACCCGGGAGAGGCGGGATCTTATATTAAATTTTGCACAGGAGTATGCATTCAAGGTATCATAGCCAAAAGTGCAAATTTAAATTTCCATAAGATGAGTTATCAATTTGTAGGAGTGACATGTGGTTATTATCATCTTACTATTTCTGTGTGTTTGCTTTGCAGGTGTTTTTTGTGGAGTCTGTATGCGATGATCCAGAGGTTATTGCAGCGAACATCCTGGTATGTTGTGATGTTTGGATTGCATTTTCTTTTACTTAATGGTATAATTAAGTTTAGCAACATACCAGTGTTTTTTGCATGATCTTCTTAACATCTGTCTCTTATGTGCTCTTCAGGAGGTGAAGGTTTCAAGTCCGGATTATCCAGAGACGCACAGAGAGCGAGTCATGGATGATTTTCTGAAACGCATCGAATGTTATAAAGTCACTTATCAGCCATTAGATCCTGATGAAAATGACAAGTAAGGATGTTTAGAAAATAGACACATGATATCTGAATGTACATGCTTTCTGCTTTAGAATACACCATCTATTTGTCACTCGGACCAAAGGTGTGGGATGGGTTTCACGCCACAGTTTTATTGTGTATTTTAATGGTTAGAGATGTAACTAAATCAACATCTCATGACACGATAATATCACAATATGAAGTCCACGATTTGATATTTATTGCGATATTGTAAAATGGCAAATTATGAAGAAAAAATAAATAATTTTGTACATTTTAAAGTTAAATTCTTCTATCTAATGCACTTTGAGAGTTCAAAATTAAGAGCTCCAACCCATGTTCTTACCTAAGAAAATAAGTAGCCATTATATTGTAAAACAATTGTACTAAAATAAATAGGTATATTATTTTTGCTTTACACTACAGCAAGGAAATAACAATACTTCTTTCCTAATTTCACTTAAAAAAGACGTTCTGAATTTGGACTGCAGTAACGTTACCCATCAAAACCAGTAGCTGTCAGCAATTTATACTTGAGCTTTAATTTTGATGGAAATGGCAGTAGAACTTTTATTTTGAAGGAAACTCCAGCTTCAATGAAAACAGTCTCACTACAAATCTAGTGAAATGCTGTATTCATCTGCTGCGAAAATAAAGCATAACTGGTGGCCGCTGCGTTCCTAAACGTATGTTAAACTCACAGCACATGCAATAAACAAGTTCACTGTGTTCACTGTGAACAGAGCCGTTCTGAGGGGTGGAAAACACCAGATCACGAGCTGATCACCTAAACGAAGCGCGCGCTTCGCTTTGAAACGTGCAGTGAAAACAGACTTGATAAAGGGATTAAAGGAGTAGTTCACTTTCAGAACAAAAAATTACAGATAATGTACTCACCCCCTTGTCATCCAAGATGGTCTTTCTTTCTTCAGTCGTAAGGAAATTATGTTTTTTGAGTAAAACATTTCAGGATTTCTCTCCATATAATGGACTTCTATGGTGCCCCTGAGTTTGAACTTCCAAAATGCAGCTTCAAAGGGCTCTTAACGGTCACAGCCGAGGAAAAAAGGGTCTTATCTAGCAAAACAATGGGTTATTTAAAATAAAAAACAATTTATATACTTTTTAACCCTAAAGGCTTATCTTGTTTAGCTCGGCAAGACGAGCATTTGCGTTTAAAAAGTATATAAGTTGTAAATGTTTTTAGAAAATAACCGATTGTTTCGCTAGATAAGACCCTTCTTCCTCGGCTGGGATCAGTTAGAGCCATTTGTAGCTGCATTTAAACTGCATTTTGGAAGTTCAAACTCGGGGGCACCATAGAAGTCCACTATATGGAGAGAAATCCTGAAATGTTTTCCTCAAAAAACACCATTTCTTTACGACTGAAGAAAGAAAGACATGAACATCTTAGATGACAAGGGAGTACATTATCTGTAAATTCTTGTTCTGAAAGTGAACTACTCCTTTAAGTCATATTGTGCTTTCGGCTTTAGCTCATTTGACAAATACTGTGCCAAAGCATAATGGCCCAAAACACAACTTTAAAGACACTTTATGTGAGAATAAGTTGTTTAAATATACACTCTTTGCCCTGAAGACCTATCGTTTTATATTGTCATGTGACCATGATAATGTGGAGATATAATAGTGTTTCATGGCTTAGAGAGCCCAACTAATACAAGACTAGAAGAAGACTTTTTTTAATTAACATTCACTTATTTTCCCCAGAGATTTGTCCTTTATTAAGGTGATAAACGTGGGCCGTCGGTACCTGGTGAACCGTGTTCAGGACTACATCCAGAGCAAGATTGTCTACTACCTCATGAACATCCATGTGCACTCGCACTCCATCTACCTGTGCAGGCACGGAGAGAGCGAACACAACCTCCAGGGCCGCATCGGAGGAGATTCTGAACTCTCTTCCCGAGGGAGACAGGTCTGAGTTTATTTAGTTTTGCCTTCATAAGCGTTTATTCATCATAAGATGCTTGACTTTCTCTTCGCTTTGCGAGTAGTTTGCGAGTGCCCTACGTGAGTTCATTGAGGAGCATAAGCTGTCCAACTTGAAGGTTTGGACCAGTCAGTTAAGGAGAACCATCCAGACAGCTGAAGAGCTGGGAGTTCCATATGAACAGTGGAAAATCCTCAATGAGATAGATGCTGTTAGTATGCTCAGATTCCAGCGATGATTACATGCATTTTATATGTGTTTTATTCTCATTCATCAGCGATTATTGCTCTGACACAGGGTGTATGTGAGGAGATGAGCTACGAAATGATTCAGAACACATTCCCCGAAGAGTTTGCTTTAAGGGATCAGGACAAATATCATTACAGATATCCAGGAGGAGAGGTACAGCACGTCGTGATTGTATTCTTTTTTTGTAGTTGGCATGTTTTCATTGATATCTAGGTTCTTGTGGGAAGGTCTGACTTATTTAAAAGGCTCTCTTTTCTTGTAGTCGTATCAGGACCTGGTTCAGCGACTGGAGCCTGTGATTATGGAGCTTGAAAGACAGGGAAATGTACTGGTCATCTGCCACCAGGCAGTTATGCGCTGCTTACTAGCCTACTTCTTGGACAAGAGTGCAGGTAAGATATTTTTTCTGCTGTCCAGCAGATTTTTACCCTTCTGATATTTTCACAGGCATAACCACAAAAAAGATATTTGAATAAATATGAATTATAAATAATGGGAAAAAATGGTCATAGATTGTCACTTTTGATAAATTTAATGCATTATTGCTGAATAAAAGTAGTAATTATACACTGCTGTTATATATATATATATATATATATATATATATATATATATATATATATATATATATAAAATATATTTTAGTAATACATTTTAATGTGCCAGATTAAATATTATGTAGTGTTAATACTGATTGATTTGTATTTGCTTTACATTTTCAAAATTTCAACAAGACCTCATTTATATCACCCAGCTATATAAGAATACATCCTAATAATGATCAATACATCACAGAAATGTTTAAGCAGGACTGACAACTGAAGCTTATTTTTATTTCTTTATGTTTTCTCCCATAGATGATCTCCCCTATTTGAAATGTCCCCTTCATACTGTTATGAAGCTCACTCCTGTTGCTTATGGTGGGTTGGACAGTGGTTTCTTCATTTGATTGTCAAACTTGTTCTAATTCTGCTCACTGATCATTCTGGTTCATGTTTTAGGTTGCAAAGTGGAGATGTTTTATCTGAATATAGATGCAGTGAATACACACCGAGACCGACCACTGGTTAGTCCACATCTGTCTCTGTGCTGTTCTCTCCAGCAGTATGAAATATTAATCAAGGATATTAAATATTCATTCTAAAATAATTGGTGCCACATCTATCTCATAGATTTGTATCTTTTTCAGTGATGTTTTTAAAAGCATGTTATGTTTTTCTGCGGTACTGCTTTTGATATCTTACAGGTTTTATTTTGATCTGGGATTGCAATTTCATCACTGCATGTTGACGTCTGTGCTGCTTGTTGCGTTTCTCAGAGAACGCCCTGGTAGAAGTAGCTTTTTTGGGTTTAATACAACTTGAGCTGTATCTACAGCATTTGTAACATGCTGTCAGTTACCACAGAAAATAATTTTGACTCTAATTGCTTTGTCTCTTATTACAGATTGTTTGATATGTACTAAGTATTTATGCATTTTAACCTAAATCACAGCAGCGTCCATCTATGGAAAGTAGGCCTTCAAACATACAGTTGAAGTCAAAAGTTTACATACACCTTGCAGAATCTGCAAAATATTAATTATTTTACCAAAAATAAGAGGCATCATACAAAATGCATGTTACTTTTATTTAGTTCTGACGTGAATAAGATAAGATTTCACATAAAAGATGTTTACATATAGTCCACAATAGAAAACAACAGTTAAATTTATAAAAAATTACCCCATTCAAAAGTTTACACACACTTGATTCTTAGTACTGTGTTGTTACTTGAATTATTCACAGCTGTTTTTTTTTTTTTTGTTGTTGTTTTTTTGTTTAGTGATAGTTGTTCATGAGTCCCTTGTTTGTCCTAAACAGTTGAACTGCCTGCTGTTTTTCAGAAAAATCCTTCAGGTCTAACAAATTCTTTGGTTTTTCAGCATTTGCAACTATTACAGAAGGTTCAAACACTCACCTGATGCATTTAGAGCCGGGGGTGAAAACTTTTTTAATTTGAAGATCAGGGTATATTGAACTTATTTTATCTTCTGGGAAACATGTATCTTCTGAAGGGCAGTACTAAATGGAAAGAAGGATGTTTAGGCAAAATTCTAAAAAATCATTTTTGTTCAAAAGTTTTCACCCCCAGCTCTTAATGCATCGTTTTTCCTTCTGAAGCATCAGTGAGCATTTGAACCTTCTGTAATAGTTCCATATGAGTCTCTCAGATGTCCACAGTGTGAAAAGTTAGATCTCAAATTCATACATCCATCGTTGGAATGGGTTAAAATACACAAATACACAGTTTAACTGTTCAGGACAAACAAGGGACTCATGAACAACTATCTCTAAACAAAAAAAAAAAAAACAGCTGTGGTTTATTCAGGTAACAACACAATATTAAGAATCAAGTGTATGTAAACTTTTGAACAGGTTCATTTTTATAAATGTAACTATTATTTTCTCTTGTGGACTATATGTAAACGTCTTCGGTGAAATATCTTTTTCAACTCAGTACTAAATAAAAATAACATGCATTTTATATGATCCTTCTTATTTTTATATAATAATTATCATCTTGCAGATTCTGCAAGGTGTAAAAAAACTAAAACAACAGATTCTAAGTGCATCACTGTAAATGTAATTGTCATTTTTAACTGAATGACAGATTAAAATTGTTGTCTGTGGTAGCAGCTTAACTTGTTAACCCATAGCATTTCTTTAAGCTGTGTTCTCTACGGTTTAATCAAACTGTCATTTAAAGCTTTGATTAAACACAAATCTTCTTTCTCTTGTGCTTATTCACCCCATCCGAGTGAGGTTCACCCCTCCCCTTAATTTGTCGTTGACTGTCAATAATATTTAGTACATTTGTGATATACAGGTTTGTGTGCTAATTATAGTTCTGATGTGCCAGCAGCTTGTGGTTGCACTGTAACTGTGCATTTGTGTTGTGAGTTGTTTATTCGTGGGTTGAACGCTCCATTGAATTACATTGGTGATGTGTTCTTCATCACTGCATTGACACGTTTAATGTTTATAATGTTAACCTGGAGTAACTCATCATACTATTTAACCTGTATATGGATAATTATGGATTATCTTTGGGAATACCATGTTATTTGATTGTTTTGTGGAGAATGAAGACTGAAGTGTCTTGTTCGCAATTGACGCAATTGATTGAGCTATGTGTGTAGGCAGTCTCTTTTTTTAACCCACCCAGTCTCTCCCATCTCAAACCAGGGGAAAGTCAGACGAGACTCCGCCCCTCTGCTGAGGCGGAATAGTTACACCCCCCTTTCCAGTCACGACCAGGTTAAGCGGCCCCGCCTCTACAGTGCTGGCAACCGGCCCTGGCTACCCCTCACCCCCTCCACCCCCACCCTGCACCTCCCTGGCACGCCAGACGGGGCGCTGCTGCTTCAGCAAAGCCAAGTTAGTGTCAGAATCCATTAAATGGACTCGACTGACCCAGTGTTGTCCTGACACTAACCCACCCTCACCCTGGTGTTCTGAATCACGCCTGCATGTCACACCCAGTAATTGTGCTAACCGCATGAGCTATTTCACTTTGGCAGTCTCATCTGTTAAGCGCATTTTCTTTGCTAACTCTTTGCTCTTTGGGCTTTTTTGTTATTCTCTATGGGTGCTCACCACAGTTCATACAACTTACCAGTTAACAGCTACCAGCTTACTAATTGGCATTATCTTACTTGTATTGGTAACTAAAAACTAGGGCTGTCAAAAATAACGCGTTAACGGCGTTAATTATTTTGTAGTTGTTAATTACGTCAATTTTTTTTAAGCGTATCACGCATGCGCAGTGTGACGAATTATTGGTCAGGAAAGTGGTTGGGGAGCTAGAGGCGAAATGGAGCAAGGTGAGCCTATGGACGGATTCAAATATAAAAAGAATGATGATGGTACAGTTAGCAAGTACAAGCATGGGCGACAGCCCCTCTGCAACTGGAGTGGTTAGCCAAGCTTAGGCCCGTTTCTACTGGGGTAGACAGTGCTATATACCCTCAAACGAAAGCAAAGCTATTGAAGATCTGGCAAACAATCCAGCGTGTTTTCGAACAATTAGAAACAGTTTGTCAGAATTCACTCACTGCTGAAAGCGCCAGATCGGGTTTTACTGCCGTTTTGCGCGCTCGTGAATCATCTCATGACTAAGTGCAGACGCGATGTAAATAAAAGATTCATTGTGTAGTTTAGAAAGCTTTATTAATTATAACGGAACTTTGAGATCTCTATGAACTAAGATTTGTGACGCTTTGCACTTTCCATGCCATAATCCATTGCATTTTTTTCAGTGGAAGCAATTTAAAATGATCCTCATTTTTGCTCACAAAGGAAAGAGTAATACATCATAAAAACGTTACAGTGTTTTTATAAAATAAAGAAAACAAAAAAGATGCGCTTTCTGTCGTCTCGTTCTTGAACAGGAGTGCTTAACAAAAATAAAGCGAAATGCATGCCTCACAGACATGATAAACATATCTATAGAAAGCTTTAAATTATTACTTAACAAAATAAAACAAATCGAAAACAAAAACTTGTTCATTGTGTAATCCGTAAAGATAAATTTCTCTCTCAAGGCACTTCCAAAAAGGAGATTGCAAGACAGGATCTTTGCGACATTGACTCAGAATACACTTTATTAATAAATAATTCAGATATGTCCTTACTCTTTCCCCGACACATTCATTATTTATTTTTGCGGGTGCTTTGTGGCAAGTTTCAGCCTACTGCGTGAGATTGAACGCGGATCTCTTCCAGCTGCGCCATCCGAGTCGATCTCGAAAGTAAAAGCGAAAGTTTTGTGTTGTTTCCACCAGCGCAGCCTTTTTTTTCTTCACTATAATTAATGGATGTCTAAAATATAAAAAATAAGGAGTAGCCTAAAACAGGCCCGATGCCGGCCCTGACATGATGAAATATGAAAATATGAAAATTATGTATCTGTGTCCTGTTATTTATTTTTTGGTATGCATTTCAGAAAAAATAAAATGGTTAGGATTCAGGTGTAGTTGCAAATAGTGATTAATCCTGATTAATCCACTGAAAATTCTGATTAATCTGATTAAAAATTTTAATCATTTGACAGCCCTACTAAAAACTAATTGTTTTTCTTCTTGATTCTCTTTTAGACTTTTTCATAATTTTTTTTCTGCTTAAGACCGGATCAAAAACAGTCAATTATTTTCTTGTTGTCGGTTAATTTAATTTTTAACAGGGACTTTTATTGAACCTCATGGTTGTTTCAAACTTCCTTTGTGAAACATAAAAAGATACATTTATTTGATCCTTTTCATATAATAAAAGTGAATGATGACCAAAAATGGCTAGTAAAATTTAAAGGAATGGTTCACCCAAAAATTAAGATTTGCTTAAAATTTGCTCAGCCTCAGGCCATCCAAGATGTAGATTTGGATGAGTTTGTTTCTTCATCAGAACAGATTTGAAGAATTTTAGCATTACAAAACTTTCTCATCAATGGATCCTCTGCAGTGAATGGGTGCCGTCAGAATGAGAGTCCAAACAGCTGATGAGAAAATCACAATAATCCACAAGTAATCCTCACGACTCCAGTCCATCAATTAACATCTTGTGAAACGAAAAGCTGCATGTTTGTAGAACAAATCCATCATGCATCAAGATGTAACTTCAAACCTTCTAAATACAAGCTCTCTATCAATAATATTGCATTCTCCAATTAAAAGTTATCTTGTCTGAATCAGGAGAGAAATATGCACAGATCAAGCTTTGTTTACAATCTAAACAAATATGTTGGTTCTGACCCTGGTTACCATTAGATTTTTGTATAGAAACTAGCAGCATAACATCTCTTTTTGTGTTCTGCAGAAGAACAAAGCTTGAGTAAATGATGGCTGTTTTAATTTTTGGGTAAACCTGTTCAAAGTGAAGAATGTTCCTTGTTCATGTTTTACTCTGAACATGCCAGTTTGTCCTCAGGCTTCAGTTGTCTTCTCCATATTTGTCTCCCCTCTTTCTTCCTCCCCTCCCCTTCATCTTCCTCTCTCTATTTTCACAGTCTCATGTGGTTGGCAGTCATCTGTGAGTATCCCATGAGTTTGAGAGCTTTTTGACCCCATTGCATTTTTAGAACATTGTTTTTCGGTATATGTTTGATGTCACAAACCATGTGCTGTTTCAATTGAATGATAATTCTCAGTTGACTATTCTTAGAACTTGCATTTAAAGGATTTCCTTACAATTTACTTACCCCCATGTCATCAAAGATGTTCATGTCTTTCTTTCTTCAGTCGCAAAGAAATTAAGCTTTTGAGGAAAACATTCCAGGATTTTTCTCCATATAGTGGACTTCAATGGTGGCCGACGAGTTGAAGGTCCAAATTGCAGTTTCAGTGCAGCTTCAAAGGGCTCTACATGATCCCAGGCGAGGAATAAGGGTCTCATCTAGTTAAAAGAGTGGTCATTTTCTAAGAAAATACAAATGTATATACTTTTTAACCACAAATGCTCAGCTTGCACTAGCTCGACCACATGAAGTAGGCAGAAGTACCAAACCAGTGTTTACAAAGCAAACGTGCACAGAAAGTCAAACGCCCTTTATAAAAAAAAAAAGGTAAAACAACTATGTTGGATGATTTTGAAGTTGGAGAAGAAAATACGAGTTTTTTTTGCCATACTTTACCTTTTTAAACTGAAGTACACAGATGAAGAACTAACCGTGCATGACTTTTCCAGTGTGATTACATAATGTGTGAAGACGCCCATGCGCAACGCAAAGGTAGTGCAAGATGAGCATTTGTGGTTAAAAAGTATATCTTTTTTTTTATGAAATGACTGATCGTTTCACTAGATAAGACTCTTATTCCTTGGCTGGGTTTGTGTCGAGCCCTTTGAGCTGCATTGAAACTGCAATTTGGAAGTTCAAACCACTGGAAACCATAGAAATCCACCATACGGAGAAAAATCCTGGAATGTTTTCCTCAAAAAACATACTTTCTTCATGAATGAGGAAAGAAATACATGAACATCTTGGATGACAAGGTGGTGAAATTTTTATTCTGGAAGTGTTTTGGAAGTGTATATGGTGGCTTGATTGTGATGAGTGAATGCAGAATGATAAGCAAAACATACAGCAAACATAAGTTTTCCAGTTGTCCTAGGGTTGTGAAAGAACTGGTTCCAGGGAAACATATTTACCCTTTTAAAAGCTTTCATTGAAGGGATAGTTCACTCAAAAAGGAAAATGCTGTCATTAATTACTCACCCTCATGTCGTTCCAAACCTGTAAGACCTTCGTTGATCTTTGGAACACAAATTGAGATATTTTTGATAAAATCTGAGAGCTTTCTGACCCTCCATAGACAGCAACTCAAATGATATGTTCAAGGCCCAGAAAGGTAGTAAGGACATCATTAAAATAGTCAATGTGTACTCTTGTGAATGCACGTCAAAGACTGAAAATAAATTGCTGCATAAAGTGGTTACTTTTGTTTTCTTCGCACACAAACAATATTCTTGTAGCTTTATAACATCACGGTTGAACCACTGATGTCACATGGACTATTTTAATAATGTCCTTACTACCTTTCTGGGCTTTGAGCGTGTCAGTTGAACGTTGCTGTTTATGACAAAGCTCTCAGATTTCATCAAAAATATCTTAACTTGTGTTCCAAAGATGAACAAAGGTCTTACAGGTTTGGAATGACATTGAGGGTGAGTAGTTAATGACAGAATTTTCACTTTTGGGTGAATTATCCCTTTAATTGTTATACTAGGTGAAAGTACTGTTTATATACTGCAGGCGCATAAAAACAGGATAAGCATATTGATTTGCAGTTTAAACAGCTATTTAGTCAATCTGACTTTCGAATGCAGTTTTATACAGTATCTTCACTAAGAAAAGATACTTAAAGGAGAAGTTGACTTCCAGAACAAAAATGTACAGATCATTTGCTTACCCCCTTGTCATCCAAGATGTTCATGTCTTTCTTTCTTCAGTTGATAAGAAATGATGTTTTTTGAGAAAAACATTTCAGGATTTCTCTCCATATAGTGGACTTCAATGGTACCTGCGAGTTTGCTCTTCCAGAACGCAGTTTTAATACAGCTTCAAAGGGCTCTAAACGACCCCAGCCAAGGAATAAGGGTCTTATCTAGTGAAACACCCTGTCATTTTCTGAAAAAAAATTACAGTTTATATACTTTTTAACCTCAAATGCTTGTCTTGTGTCAAGACAGTTAGGGTATGTCGAAAAACTTTCAAAATCATGTTACATCGCCGTTTTGCCCTTTTTTTTTTTTTTTTTTTTTTTTTTAAAGGGTGTTTGATCTTCTTTGCACGTTCACTTTGTAAACACTGGGTCTGTACTTCTATAGCGATGTGGGATGATTTTGAAGTTTGAGAAGAAATAATAAATACACAGAGCTCACACAGACCTAGTGAAGACGAGCATTCGAGGTTAAAAAGTATATAAATTGTAAATTTGTTTAGAAAATGACTGATCCGACCCTTCTTCCTTAGCTGGGATCATATAGAGCCCTTTGAAGCTGCATTTAAACTGCATTTTGGAAGTTCAAACTCGGGGCACCATAGAAGTCCATTATATAGAGAGAAATCCGTAAATGTTTTCCTCAAAAAACATAATTTCTTATCGACTTAAGAAAGAAAGACATCAGCATCTTGGATGACAAGGGGGTGAGTAAATTATCTGTATATTTTTCTTCTGGAAGTGAACTTCTCCTTTAAAGTTCAAAGAGAGGGCATGTAAAAAAAACTTTCTGCAGGAAGTATTCTGGTATGTATGATAAAACCTAAGAATCCTAATACTCTCCTTACTTTGAAGTTTAACTTCATCATGATTTTATTTTTTTCTATTTTTTGAGGACTCCTTGTGTGAAGGAATCAACTTTGACTGCACAGACGAAGTTAATGACTGTTTCCGCTTCTGAATGAGATGAGGGGAATTTCCAAAATCCTGCATGAAAATGAAACTTTGCTTTTAGATTCTCCCACTCCCCACCTTCTGCTTGCTTTATCGGTTATCGGTGACAGAACTACATTTCCTATCAGCCCTGTGCATGACAAATCACCACTGCTATCACTATGAATCCTATCATTTATTATCATTATATATTTATGACTTAAATATCTTACTTATTTTAAGTGATGATGCCTTATTGAAAACTGAACAAAGGAGATCCTCTCCATGAACTGAATGTGATCTGTTGTAACTCAGACACGATGTGGGTTGTGCAAAATGATGATAACCTCCATACACAGTTTGTGTTGCAATGCAATGTTGTTGGCGACAACGCACTTTCACAATCACAGCTATTACAACAGGCAGTAGTCAATCATCAGAAAAGAAGAAAAGCTTCTTTCAGGGAATCAATGGGACAGAGATTTAACAGATAAATGAACAGTTTATATATTAATGACAAGTAAGTTTGTGCAGATTGTGGCTTAAAACAGAATGCACTTAATGGAAAGTTTTAAATGACAATTAAATATTTGTCTTGCACATTTTCTTAAGAATGATTCTCCTATGGGATATTGTACAAAGTTCAAGCTAGTGATGTAATATTTTTATAGAAATGTATTTGTGTGTCACATCAGGACTAAATGACAAGGATTTGTAGATGAAATCAAGTATGTAAAGTATATTTTATAGATCAGGTCACTGCTGGAAGTGCTAGCAAATGTATGTTTTTAATAAGGTTTTGAATGTAGTCTATGCTCTTGAAGCAAGAAATGTTTTCTCTGGTTATGTGTCTGTTAAAACTGGAAATACTAGCTTAACAAGTCGGTTTATTTTTGTGTGAGGAGCTGCACTACTCAAACACAGTCCACATCTGAATCAACAGCATGTCAGCAACTAACAACACTGCAGTTCAATAATGTGCCCTTTGACTTTGTAATGGTTAAATGTTTAAAGAGAAAATGTCTGGATTTCTGTATCTATCAACTAATCATTTTCATTTTTAAAAACATTTTAAATCACATTTTGCCTAACTATTTGCCTCAATTTTTAAAAGTACTCTCTGAATCAAATGGTGCATGCATACTAACTTATAAATAAAATAAAAATTAAAAATTGGCAAAATGCTGCAGACTTACACTGTCTAATAATTTCAATTTCATCTCAACTCCCCATGATCAGTAAGTACTTCTGTAAGTACTTTTCATTACAATTAAGCTGCTTTGTCTAATATATCCAAGCATGCATTGACCTTCAGTAGTGACTGGCGTGATGGCACAAGTATGTATTGCGCACAATCTGACTTTTATCAGTTATACATGCTTTTACAATGCCAATGCAACGGAACATAAAATATATGATTCATTGTCAGACCTTAGAAAAATTGCCTGCGGTGTTTTGCAACATTGGTTTCTCCAAATACATACAATTAAACATCTGTTATGTCAGACTTCCATTAATGTGTAATTCTTATTCTGCATTGTTATAACTGCATTCATACATGGGCCTTTCTACAGAATTGGTGCAAACTGCTGTCCCACAACCAAAAACACATTTAAAAAGCATTTAAGCACTCAAATCTTAGATGTTTACTAATATCCTTCTATTCTCTGCTGAAAAAAACAGCTAAAACCAGCTGGTTTAAGCTGGAAGTAGCTGGTTTTAGCTGGTCCTCCCAGCCTGGCCAGGCTGGTTTTAGCTAGTGGGTCAGGCTGGGAAAGTGGCCAAAACCCCTCTAAAACCAGCCTGCTGACCAGCTATGACCAGCCAACCAGCCTAGGCCGGGTTCAGCTGTTTTTTTTTTCCACCAGGGTTATCTATTGAAACCCACAATAATATTTAAAATACCAGAAAGCTTCACATATATGGAATCATAATTTATTTGATACTTTCAGTTGGGAGGTGACTGTCCCAAACCATAAACCTTAAATTCCAACTTATAAAAATGATATTGAAATAATTTTTGCATTTTATTACAGTGAATTGTCAGGAGAAATTCAGGACATATTTATGTCACTCTCTCATGGCTACATGCTGAGTAGATCACTTTAAGGTAAATGTGTTCAGAAGTTTGAAAAATCTGTGTAACTTTAAAAAATGTCATTACCAAACACCTTTCTTCTGTATTCCATAACATTTAGTTCTTATGTGTGCACAGTGTCTTCAGAACTGTGCTAGCTAACCATGTGCTGATTGACATCTTTGTTCAAAAGTATAAAATTGTCACAACCAAAACTTGTCATTACTGTTTCGGTAGTGACAAAAAGGAACACATAATTCTTTATTTGCGGCTAATAAACAATTTTAGTAGTTATGCAAACTTTTCTGTAGTGTTTTAGTATGTGAATTACCACAAAACATTACTGTCACTACTGTTACTACCAAAAATGTCCAGTCATGACCGAAACATGGGATGTTTTTCAAAAATATAGCATGCTAAATTACCAACTAAGATGTTATGATAGTGTTTTGTTCAGTGTATATATTTAAACTAATGAATCCTTAAGTTTGAAATACAACAAAATTAAATAAATTAAACTTGAAATATTGTTAAAATTATCGTTTTTATTGATTTACCTCTAAAAACGTTTTAACAAAATAGCAAAAACATATTTACAAGGCACACGTAATCAAAACCTTAATAGGTCAATATAACCCTTATAATTAAATTATATATTACTGTGTTACGGTAGTGACACATTTGGGGAGAGGAAAAGGATTCCCAAACTTACTTAATACAATATGAGAACTGCGCAATTACTGGAAATGGTGGAACATATAAGGTGTAACAGTAACATCATGACCACCAGATGGCGCCAAAAGGCTTTTATTTGATGCAACAGAGCTGTGAAGTCTAGTTTTGTCACGGCCAACGAGATACTACAGACTGCTAGGTTTTGAATTTTGTCACAGCTAAAATGCTCATAGCCTGAAAATGCCTTGATACCTCAAAAAACGTATTAGGCTATTCACACCACATAATAAAATACTAAGAACACGAATTTACATTAAAATGTTTAATATATGAAGCCAATAATTGACATTCATCCACTAGAAGATAAAATCTCTGAAACGAACGTTGCTACGCAAAATAATAACGATATGAAGAAATGACGGCTGGAAAAGCCAGTATCGGGAATTTTGAGTAAAACATTCTTATTATAGTATACTGAAGGCCTAAATAACATTTGCCAGTAATATCCAGCCTGGCCACGGCATTTCCTCTTTATCATATCGTAATAGTGTGACTGACAGAAATGAATGGCTGCACCTGGAACACACCCACACTGCCCTCTTGGTGTTACATAACCCTGATGGAGATAGCGAAGAACCACAAGAGAAGTATTAACCTCTGAGTCACTGCAGGTGGAGGAAGAAATATGCCCTGATATCTAAAACTGCCATGTTTACAGTGCCAAATCCGTGCGAAACACGATTTCAGCCTACTCTTCCTCTTGTTTGTCTGCTGCTTAGATGCTGAACGTATTGTCTTTGTGAATGTGGCGCAACGAATCTTTCGCCTCTTGTCTTCAAAACAAATGTGTTGACATCATTTCACGGTTCAGCGAGAGATGAAAAGTGCAGGTGCTTTCTCACTGAGTGTTGTAAGAGCATGTTCAAGAGCTCTTGAAACCCTTTTGAGGTTTCACCTCACAGCACAAGTGTCAAAGCCTGACCACAATAGAGGGTTTGCACGTACATCACGAATTGGTCAGTCATGCAGATGCGCGGCCATTTTGGCGATACTCGAATGTAAACAACAGCACTGATTGCACAGTTTATGTACTACTTAATAAGTTGTTCTGCTAATTTATGCTCTTTAAACCACGGGAAAAAGATATTTTATCAAACTAAAGTTAATAGGTTGTACGTACAAGTAGTATTATTTAAGATATTAGCCTAATATTTCACCTGCCTGACTGGAAATCATAAGAACAAACACGAATCTTGTCAAGATTCTTGCTGTTGTATTTTGACTTTGTGGTTGTTGTGGACAGGTAATAATATCTTCCTTAAGGAGCACACTGGAATATTTTGTTGGTCTTCTGTGTGTAGTAGTAGGTCTTCTACTGTCTCAACTACCCAGGACTGGTTTTGCTCAATGTGTCTTTTAGATGAATGTGATATAAAAAAAAAAATAATATTATTCTTTCAATACCACTTGTGCTGATTACATTGGCTCACAATGGAGCTAGTATCAAATTCCTACTAAAGCATTGATGGAGTGATATTGTCAGTAAAAATATTTAATATTATTGATCAAAATATTTCACCATTTCAACATCTTTTAAGTAACTTACTATGAATTGTACTACCATTCAAAAGTTTAGGATCAGTACGATTTTAATGTTTTAAAGATGTTTCTCATGCTCATCAAGGCTGGATTTATTTGTTAAAAAAATACAGGGAAAAAAGTGTTATTTTGTAAAATATTATTGCAATGTAAAATAACAGTTTTCTATTTTAATATACTTTAAAATATAATTTATTCCTGTGACACAAAACTCAAATTTTCCAGTCTTCAGTGTCACATGATTCTTCAGAAATCATTCTAAGACGCTGATTTATTAGCAATGTTCAGTTACACTGCTTAAAACTTTTTGGGACCTGTGATACTTTTTACAGGATTCTTTGATGAATAAAAAGATTAAAAAGTACAGTGTTTATTCAAAATAGAAATTTTGTGTTACAATATACACTAATATTCAAATGTTTGGGGTCAGTAAATTAAAGAAATTAATACTTTTATTCAGCAAGGATGTGTTAAATTGATAAAAAGTGATAGGAAAGACTTATATTGTTAGAAAAAAATCTTTTTTTTAATAAATGCTGTACTTTTAAACTTTTTATTCATCAAAAATTCCTGAAAAAAAGTATTACAATTGTAAAAAAAACATATGTAATAGATTTAGATTTTGCCATTTTTAATATATATATATATATATATATATATATATATATATATACATACATACATACATACATACATACAGTCAAGTCCAAAATTATTCATACCCCTGGCAAATTCTGACTTAAAGTTACTTTTTTTCAGCCAGTTCAACCAAGGTTTTTTTGACCAGAAATGACACAGGCTTCTCCCAAACGACAGAAGACATTATGGAAAAAAATATTTCTCAGCTTTTATTTACATTTGAACAAAAAGTGGTATGTCCGAAATTATTCATTCCCTTTGCAAACTGTCACAGTCTATGGGAAAATCCAAAGTTCTTTACCATTCCAAATAGTCCAAGCTGTTCTAAAGCATCCTAATTACCCTGATTCATTGGGAACAGCTGTTTTAATCAACTCAACAGGTGAAAAACAGAAGCTCTCTGCTGTTGGTTTGTGGACAGTCAGGGTGATGGCAAGGAGACCCTCCAACCTGAAAGAGTTAAAGAGTTCATCGCTAAAGATGAATGGGCAAAAACACCAGCGGAGACGTGCAAAAAGCTGGTCAGCAATTATAGGAAGCGTTTGATTGCTGTAATAGCCAATAAAGGCTTTTCTATTGATTATTGAGAAGGGTATGAATAATTCTGGACGTTCCACTTTTTGTTCAAATGTAAATAAAAAATGAGAAATATTTTTTTCCACAATGATGCCTCTTGTACATCGTCTTATTATTTTCTGAGAGACGTCTGTGTCATTTCTAATAAAAAAAAAAAAAAAAACTTGCTGGTTGAATAAAAGTAACTTTAAGTCTGAATTTGCCAGGGGTATGAATAATTTCGGGCTTGACTATATATATATATATATATATATATATATATATATATATATATATATAATGTATATTTGACATTTAAAACATTTTACAAAAAATGTCAAATCTAAATATTATTTTTGTTTTTAAGTGACAATAAAGGCTTTTACATTCATTTTAAATAAATGCTGTTCTTCTGAACTTTCTATTGATCAAAGAATCCTGAATTTTACTCGATTTTTAGAAAACCGTTATTTTAAATAGTTACATATTTTTGTTTTTTACTCGATTTTTGATAGTAAAGACTTACATTGTCAGCAAATATTTCATTTTTGAATAAATGCTGTTCTTTTTAACTTTTTATTAATCACAAAATCCTTAAAACAGTATCACAGGTTCCAAAAACATATTAAGCAACAATAAACTAACAGAAATCATGTTGAAATGATTTCTGAAGGATCATGTGACAGTGAAGACTGGAGTAATGGCTGATGAAATTCAGTACTGCGTCACAAGAATAAATTATATTTTAAAAATATATTCAAATTTAAAACAGTTATTTTAAATTGTAATAATATTTCACAATACTGCTGTTTTTTCTATATTTTTGGTCAAATAAATACAGCCCTGGTGAGCATAAGAGACTTTTTTTTGCCAAAGCAGTTTTGTATGATCATGTCAGAGCTATATCTATATATAATGCAGTGTAATTTAAAACTCTTGACTTTGGTGATGTATGATACTCAGTGACAAGTGAAACAGACTGATGTGTAAGGATCACACCTGTGTGTGTGCAGGCATACGTGTGTAATCGAGAACAGCAGGGGAGTTGCAGTTTAGCACCGTAATGTGAGAGATAGAGGTCACCCAAAGCAGCGCTCACCTGTCCGAGAGCTTTCAGGGGAATTTGATATCCTTCACTCACAGAGTGTCAGCAGAAAGACAAAGAAAAGAAAGAGAAAGCAAGCCGGGTGGGAAAGAACCCGAATTGCTCGAAACCCTCCTGAATAATTATTATTATCGCAAGTCTCCCTGGAATACTTGATTCTGATTGGTTAAATACGTTTGTATGACTTCTTTGATTGACGTTTGTCTCACACTGCGCTAATTTAAAGAAACAGTTTACCCAAAAATTAAAAATTAAATCGCCAATGGATCATCTGCGGTGAATGGGTGCCGTCAGAATGAGAGTCCAAACAGCTG
>NC_133380.1:22229355-22259407 GCF_049309525.1 Garra rufa
ACCCCTGGCAAATTCTGACTTAAAGTTTTCTTTTTTCAACCAGTTCAACCAAGGTTTTTTTTTTTTGACCAGAAATGACACAGGCTTCTCCCAAAAGACAGAAGACATTGTGGAAAAAAAATATTTCTCAGCTTTTATTTACATTTGAACAAAAAGTGGTATGTCCGAAATTATTCATTCCCTTTGCAGACTGTCACAGTCTATGGGAAAATCCAAAGTTCTTTACCATTCCAAATAGTCCAAGCTGTTCTGAAGCATCCTAATTACCCTGATTCATTGGGAACAGCTGTTTTAATCAACTCAACAGGTGAAAAACAGAAGCTCTCTGTTGTTGGTTTGTGGACAGTCAGGGTGATGGCAAGGAGACCCTCCAACCTGAAAGAGTTGGAGCTCATCGCTAAAGATGAATGGGCAAAAATACCAGTGGAGACGTGCAAAAAGCTGGTCAGCAATTATAGGAAGCGTTTGATTGCTGTAATAGCCAATAAAGGCCAATAAAGGATTATTGAGAAGGGTATGAATAATTTTGGACATGCCACTTTTTGTTCAAATGTAAATTAAAAATGAGAAATATTTTTTTCCACAATGATGTCTCTTGTACATCGTCTTATTATCTTCTGAGAGACGTCTTTGTCATTTCTAATAAAAAAAAACCTTGCTGGTTGAATAAAAGTAACTTTAAGTCTGAATTTGCCAGGGGTATGAATAATTTCGGGCTTGACTGTATATATATATATATATATATATATATATATATATGTATGTATATTTGACATTTAAAACATTTTACAAAAAATGTCAAATCTAAATATTATTTTTGTTTTTAAGTGACAATAAAGGCTTTTACATTCATTTTAAATAAATGCTGTTCTTCTGAACTTTCTATTGATCAAAGAAACCTAAATTTTACTCGATTTTTATTTTAAATAGTTACATATTTTTGTTTTTTACTCGATTTTTGATAGTAAAGACTTACATTGTCAGCAAATATTTCATTTTTGAATAAATGCTGTTCTTTTTAACTTTTTATTAATCACAAAATCCTTAAAACAGTATCACAGGTTCCAAAAAACATATTAAGCAATAATAAACTAACAGAAATCATATTGAAATGATTTCTGAAGGATCATGTGACAGTGAAGACTGGAGTAATGGCTGATGAAAATTCAGTACTGCGTCACAAGAATAAATGATATTTTAAAATATATTCAAATTTAAAACAGTTATTTTAAATTGTAATAATATTTCACAATACTGCTGTTTTTTCTATATTTTTGGTCGAATAAATACAGCCCTGGTGAGCATAAGAGACTTTTTTTTGCCAAAGCAGTTTTGTATGATCATGTCAGAGCTATATCTATATATAATGCAGTGTAATTTAAAACTCTTGACTTTGGTGATGTATGATACTCAGTGACAAGTGAAACAGACTGATGTGTAAGGATCACACCTGTGTGTGTGCAGGCATACGTGTGTAATCGAGAACAGCAGGGAGTTGCAGTTTAGCACCGTAATGTGAGAGATAGAGGTCACCCAAAGCAGCGCTCACCTGTCCGAGAGCTTTCAGGGGAATTTGATATCCTTCACTCACAGAGTGTCAGGCAGAAAGACAAAGAAAAGAAAGAGAAAGCAAGCCGGGTGGGAAAGAACCCGAATTGCCTCGAAACCCTCCTGAATAATTATTATTATCGCAAGTCTCCCCGGAATACTTGATTCTGATTGGTTAAATACGTTTGTGTGACTTCTTTGATTGACGTTTGTCTCACACTGCGCTAATTTAAAGAAACAGTTTACCCAAAAATTAAAAATTAAATCGCCAATGGATCATCTGCGGTGAATGGGTGCCGTCAGAATGAGAGTCCAAACAGCTGTGGAGGCGGCTTTGATTTATGTGACTGATTTTAATAGCCACATGCAATTCTGACTTGGTTATTTGGTTAATTCAGGTCATTTTAGATGGCTAACCATCATGCATTAGATGGCAAATAGGCAAAGCCAGCTGTCTGAAACCGCATCACGCTGGGATCAGGAGCCGTGTAGTTGCATCTGTGTGACTCAAGGGGTTGTGTGGCCAGTTTTTTATGAGCTGTTTAATAGCAGTGAGCTGAACAAGGCCATTTAGTGGCGACTCAGTGCTGCGGTGTGAATAGGGTTTGGTCTGGTACTCTCGTAAAAACACCGTGTCCATTATTATGGGCAGAGAAAGGGGAGAAGGGGTGAACATGGAAAAAGGAGGGGCTCTACCTAAAGACGGGCTGTAAATCAGGGGTTCATTTATACCTTCTCTCTCACTCTCACTCTCTCTCTCTCTCTCTCTCTCTCTCTCTTGCACTCACACACAAAGATCATTTCAACCAGATTTTCCATCATTCTGAGGGTTCGAATGCAGAACTAGCTCTTTGTGAGGGCCATTTGGAAAAATAAACCAATGTAAAAACTAAGAGTATATATACAAATGGAAATTTACAAACAGCAATTCTCTAAAAAACTCTTAAAAAACATCTTGGATATTTTCTCATATGAATTTACTTGAATATTTAAGTTTTGTATATATACATTCTATAAAATATAAAAATATAAATAAATTCATATATCATTTCTTACATATTTAATTAGTCTACTGCAAAATATAATCTCAATCAGCATATCACGCATATATATATATATATATAACATTAAAAAAAACTGACAAAATCTAAAAAAATTGAATACATATAAATAAATTTAAAAAAGTGACAATAAAGGCTTTTACATTTATTTTAAATAAATGCTGTTCTTTTGAACATTCTATTCATCATAGAATACTAAATTTTACTAGATTTTAAATTTTAAATAGAACACCGTTACTTGAAATAGTTAAATAATTTTGGGTTATACTGTATTTTTGATTAAATAAATACAGCCTTGGTAAGCATAAGAGAGTTCAAAAACATTGTTAAAAGTTGTACTGACCCCAAACTCTTGATATGGTATTATAAATAGTTCATAACATAATATTTTTATAATATTTATATTTTCCCAAATTCACTTTAAACTAAACTATTTAATTGTATCTAATAAATAACTATTTGCTATTCGGGTATACTAAGTTGTTATAAAATAAAATATTTAAATTAAATAAAAAAAATATTTGCAAATTTAAACATTTTAAAATGTTTTAAGAATGATTATATATATGCTGTTCTTTTGAACTTTCCATTCATCAAAGAATTCTACATTTTTTACTTTTTTTATAATATATTATAAAAAAAATATATATTTTTGTTGTTACTGTATTTTTGATCAAATAAAGAGCCTTCAAAAACATTTTAAAAATTGTATCAACCCCAAACACTTCAATGGTATTATAATTAATTGATAACATAATATTTTTATTTTATCAAACTTACAACATTATAACAAACTTAATAACTATTTAATATTCTTTATTAATTATAACTATTTGCTATTGAGGTAAACTAAGTTTGATCAAATAAAATAACTAAATTAAATGAAAAAATTAAAATTATTTGCAATTTTTCATGATGTTTTGAGAATGATTATATATTTAAATGATATATAGTTATAATTATATAATTAAAGTATTTAGCAAAGACGCATAAAAATTAATCAAAAGTGACAATGTTTTTTATAAATTTATTTAAAATAAATGCTGTTCTTTTAAAATTTCGATACAAATAATCCTAATTTATAATATATATATATATATATATATATATATATATATATATATATATATATATTGTGTATATATATATATATATTGTGTATATATATATATATTGTGTGTGTGTATATATATATATATATATATATATATATATATATATTGTGTGTGTGTATATATATATATATATATATATATATATAGTTATTTTAAATAGTAATATTTTTGTTTTATTATATTTTTGATCAAATAAATTAAAAAAATTTGCACTGACCCCAAACACTTTAATGTTATTTTAAAAAGTTGATAACATAATATTTTTATTTTCCCAAACTGACAACTTTAAACCAAATTTAATAACCATTTAACTGTATATAATAAATATCTATTTGTCATTTTATTTAACTAAGGTAATATAAAAAAACTAAAATTTTTATTAATAATTAAATAAAAAATTATTTGCAATTTTGCAGGATGTTTTAAGAATTATTATATATTTTAATTAAATAAAGTTACTTTTTTACATTAGAAATAATAGATAACATAATATTTGACAACTTTAAACCAAATATAATATCTATTTAATTGTATTTAATAAATAACTTGCTATTGGGGTAAACTTAGTTTACATAAAATAAAATAATAAAATTAAAATGTGAAAAAATTTGCAACTTTGCATTGTTGTTTCTTTTTTCAGTGATGAATATGTTTAACTCCATAATATCCCTTACTATTGCTGTATAAGCATGATGACTTCAGCAGTTCAACACAAATTCAAAAGGAGGACAGAAGACGCCAGAGAGCGTCTGTAAAATAAACTACTGTCAAGTTTTAGAGCTCTCAGTGTATGAGCTATAGAGCGGGTAGGAGGGGATAAAGAGATTAACAGGTAAAACAGACCTCTCAACCGCACGTTTCCACAACCACACGCGCATTCGTCATTACACCGCAGCTAACAAGAGCCTTTGTGTGATATTTTGTGAACACAAGGATGCATTAAGGAAAATACATGGCTCCTCTCAGTCCAACAATTCCAGTGATAATCATATTGTTTCTCTCTCACAAACACAGATGCTCTCAGTATGGTTTGCGTAAGTCTTCGTAATAATATTTCTCTCGGTGTGTTTTGAGGACACTCGGCTCCAGTTACTTTGTCCTTCATCACTAGAATCAATTAAGCACTTGAAGGGGGGCAACTTTAATTTAAATTAAACACAAGCAGCTATGCAAACAGTGGACAGCGGTGCGAGAGAGGAAGAGAGTGAGGGAGTCTCAGTCCTGTAGAGCCGCTGAGTCTAGACTCCAGATGTGCGGAGCGGCCCCTGAGGTCTTCAGTAAATATCAGCAGCACATGTCATCACAGTTACAGCACTACCAATCATGACTGCGAAAGAACAACAGGCGTATCATTTCTACAGATCTCAGCAGAACAACATGAGATGGACTGGTGAACACACGCCAGTGTCCCGTTTGTTTTGTACTGTAAAGACTCGAGTATCTGTTACAGTTTTGCCTTAAGACTCTGTGTGTATGGACAGTCATCTTTCAGCCTGACAAGTTCACACTGTCTTCCTCAAACAGAAACTAAACAACCTGTGGAAACCTGAGCAATCCCTTATGAAAAATAATCATGGTTTTACTGCAAATAAAACCAAAAATATATAATATATTAAACCCTTTCAAAAATCATAATAAAGCATCATACTATTGTCAATTCACAAAACACTACGATTCAAATAAATATATGTAATGTATGCGCTTTAATTATTTACATGCGTGTAGGTTAAGTAAGTGCCTCTGTTCACTGTAAAAGCTTCTCTACATGAACTGTTATCATTTAATACATGTGTGGAGCATCTGAAACTGCATTTCTGCAAATTGCTGTAAGTTTGAGTTTATTACAGTGCCCTCCACTAATATTGGCACCCTTGGTAAATATGAGCAAAAGTGGATGTGAAAATAAATCTGCATAATTTATCCTTTTGATCTTTCATTCAAAGAATTCACAAAATTCTAACCTGTTATTGAAGTAAAACAATAGAACCTAGGGGTGAAATCTCATTATGGAATAAATGTTTTTCTCTAGTTCACGTTGGCCACTATCATTGGCACCCAATTATAGCAACATCATTTTCCCAAGATAACAGTTCTGAGTTTTCTCCAACAATGTCTAATGAGTTTGGAGAACACCTGAGCAGAGATCAGAGGCCATTCCTTCAAACAGAATCCCTCTAGATTCTCCAGAATCTCTCTCTTCCCAGCTTCATGTTGGTGCTTCTTCTCTTCAGTTTCTATACAGGGTTCAGGTCAGGGAACTGGGAAGGCCATGGTAGAAGCTTTATTCTGTGCTCAGTGACACAATTTTTGTTGATTTTGATGTTTGTTGTAGATCATCGTCCTGCTGGAAGATGCAACCATGGCCCATTATAAGATTTCTAACAGAGGCAGTCAGGTTTTGATTTTTTATCTGCTGGTATCTGATAGAATCCATGAAGCCGTGTATCTAAAAAAAGATGTCCAGGACCTCCGGCAGAAAAATAGGCCCACAACATTAAAGACCCAGCAGTATTTTTAACCGTGGGCATGGGGTCCTTTTTTAACCCTGTCTGCACCAAAACCATCTGGAGGGTTAGCTGCCAAAAAGCTCATTTTTAGTTTCATCTGACCATAGAAGCCTGTCCTGTTTGAAGTTCCAATCATGTCTGACAAGTGAATATATTGGAGTTAGTTTTTGGATGAGCCAGGAGGATTTTTTCTTGAAACCCTCTGGAACAACATGTGGTAATGTAGAGGCTGTTTGATCATTTTATTTTAGGCTTTCTGACCCCAAGACTCAACAATTCTCTGAAATTTCAACTGTGATCCTTAGAGAGTATTTGGACACTCAACCTCTCCTCCTTATCGTGCATTAGGATGATATAGACACATGTCCTCTTCTAGGCAGATTTGTAACATCTTTAGTTGATTGGAACTTCTTAATTATTGCCCTGATGGTGGGATTTTCAATGTTTTAGCTCTTTTCTTACAGCCATGTTCTATTTTGTGAAGCTCAACAAACTTGTTCTGCACATCAGAACTACATTCTTTGGTTTTACTTCTTGTGATGGATGATTAAGGGAATTTGGCTTTTGTGTTCCTCATATTTATAATCCTGTGGAACAGAAAGTCATGACTGGACAATTTTATACTCCTAGCCACCCTGGTGTGCTAAAAAAATTGTAATATTAATGGGAATATACTTTAGAGATATTTTACTTAGACAAATTTTTAGGGGTGCCAATAATTGTGGCCAACGTGAACAAGAGAAAAACGTTTATTTCATAATGCGCTATCCCCCCATTTTCTATCGTTTTACTTCAATGAAAGGTTAGAATTTTGTGAATTTTTCGAATTAAAGATCTAAAGGATAAACAATGCAGATTTATTTTCAGTCACCTTTGCTTATATTTACTAAGGGTGCCAATATTAGTGGAGGGCACTGTATAATGTTTATCTGGGAACGCAACGTGCACCATTTCATCAGATTTGTGAGGTAAATCTTTTATAAACCTACACAAACACGGGATCCATCCATCCATCCATCTTCATCCGCTTATCCGGGACCGGGTCGCGGGGGCAGCAGTCTAAGCAGAGACACCCAGACTTCCCTCTCCCCAGACACTTCCTCCAGCTCTTCCGGCGGAACACCGAGGCGTTCCCAGGCCAGCCGAGAGACGTAGTCCCTCCAGTGTGTCCTGGGTCTTCCCCGGGGCCTCCTCCCGGTGGGACATGCCCGGAACACCTCCCCAGGGAGGCGTCCAGGAGGCATCCGAAACAGATGCCCGAGCCACCTCAACTGGCCTCTCTTGATGTGAAGGAGCAGCGGGTCTACTCCGAGCTCCTCACCCTATCTCTAAGGGAGCACCCAGCCACCCTACGGAGGAAACTCATTTCAGCCGCCTGTATCCGGGATCTTATCCTTTCGGTCATGACCCAAAGCTCATGACCATAGGTGAGAGTAGGAACGTAGATCGACCGGTAAATCGAGAGCTTCGCCTTACAGCTCAGCTCTTTCTTCACCACAACAGGCCGGTACATCGACCGCATTACTGCAGAAGCTGCACCGATCCGTCTGTCGATCTCCCGCTCCATCCTTCCCTCACTCGTGAACAAGACCCCCAGATACTTAAACTCCTCCACCGCCCCTCCGGGGATCGCCACCTTACCGTGGTGGAGGGGTTTTAGTGTCTACATGATCCTAGGAGCTATGTTGTCAGGGGCTATAACGCCCCTGGTAGGGTCTCCCAAGGCAAACAGGTCCTAGGTGACAGGCCAGACAAAGAGCGGCCCAAAAAACCCATATGGCTGAAAAACAACACAGGTCCGTGACGTCGCCCGGTATGGCGCAGCCGGGGCCCCACCCTGGAGCCAGGTCTGGGGTTGGGGCTAGTATGCGAGCGCCTGGTGGCCGGGCCTTACCCCACGGGGCCCGGCCGGGCTCAGCCCGAAAAAGCGACATGGGGCCGTCCTCCCGTGGGCCCACCACCTGCGGGAGGGACCATATGGGACCGGTGCATTGTGGGATGGGTGGCGGTCGAAGGCGGGGGCCTCGGCGACCCAATCCTCGGACGCAGAATCTGGCTAAGTCAGCTAAATGACTAAATGTAAATGTACATTTAGAAAAGTAATCAAATGTAATCAGTTACATTACTTTAATAAAGTAATTGAGATAGTTACACTTTTTTTTTATACTTGTTACATTTTAAATAGGGTAACTCTGTAACCTATTACATTTCCAAAATAAACTTCCCAACACTGGAAAACCAGAAATTAACCATGGTTTTGCTATAGTTTAAAAGGAGACGTTCACTTCCATACAGATAATGTACTCACCCCCTTGTCATCCAAGATGTTCATGTCTTTCTTTCTTCAGTCGTAAAGAAACAATGTTTTTTTTGAGGAAAACATTTCAGGATTTTTCTCCATATAGTGGACCTCTATGGTGCCCCAAGTTTGAACTTCCAAAATGCAGTTTAAATGCAGCTTCAATCAATCCCAAATGCATCTGTAAACAACCCCAGCAGAGGAAGAAGGGTCTTATCTAGCAAAACGATCAGTTATTTTAATGAATATATTTATACAATTTATATACTTTTTAACCTCAAACGCTCATCTTGTCTTGCTCTGCCTGAACTCTGTTTTTTCCAGTTCAAGTCAGTTAGGGTATGTCGAAAAAATCCTCTCATTTTTTCCCTCGACTTCCCTCAAATGAGATTTTTTGACCTACCCTAACTGTTTTGAACCAGAGATGCAGACTACTCATGCACATACCAGAGAGCGACAAGAGGAGCATTTGAGATTAAAAAGTATATTTAAAAAAAAAACACACAACTAACAGATAATTTTGCTAGATAAGACCCTTCTTCTTTGGCTAGGATCGTTTAGAGCCCTTTGAAGCTGCATTTAAACTGCATTTTGGAAGTTCAAACTCGGGGCACCATTGAAGTCCACTATATGGAGAAAAACCCTGAAATGTTTTCTTTAAAAACCATAATTTCTTTACAGCTGAAGAAAGAAAGACATGAACATCTGGGATGACAAGGGGGTGAGTACATTATCTGTAATTTTTTTGTTCTGGAACTTCTCCTTTACCTTTGTGTGAGATAGCATTCAATACCATCTCTTATTTTTGTTAGAAAATATTCTCTAGCTGTGTTTGATTTGCCAAATATAGTAAGTACACACACCTGAAGCACACGGAAACGTAGTGTCCAATATTCGTTCGGTAAACAGGCCTGGAGGAGGAAATATTCAGCTGTTTAAACTGTGAGACATGAGCAGTACATGAGAACTGTGTGTGTGAGTGCTGTTTGAGCTGACCAGGGTGAGAATATGTACTGAGCAAACAGCAGTATGGGACCCGAGTATTGTACCAATACAGTTGTGAGACAGCTGCTTCCGCTGCCTGGCTTTTGTTAGTGTGTGTGTGAACAGGTGAGCAACAATTCATTCCCCCGATACAATATGGAGCACATGCACACAAGAGAGAACAAATATGCAGCAAACACACACCGTAACAAGCACAAACTCATACACACTTTGCCCTGCTGTCTCTTTTCTCAAACACACACACACACACACACACACACATGCTGTGGAGATTTTGACATCTCTTGAGTGTTTCCCAGGCCAAGCAACCTCACACAGAACAAATTCTCACCCCATTATTGAGGGTTATGCTCGAATTATAAGAAATTTTTCAGCTCTTTCTCTCCTCACCTGTTGCGATCTGGGCCACGGTATCATGAAGGTAAGCAAATAATCAAGTTTAATCAATAAAAACATATATTTATCAACTACAATTGTGAATATATGGGGAGATGATTGACTGGGTTTAATTTTTTGTCTCATATTTATGAAACAATATCGATTGTTAAATCCCAAGAATTGGTTAGTCTAGTCTGCTTTCAGTTAATGAATTTGACGCATCCCATGTAATAAATAAAACAAAAATTGTGATTTGTGACTTCTGATATGATCAAATCCTGTCTATTTTAATAAAATATTCAAACAATAAATGCCGTTTTGGCACTGTTTAATGTAAAATAACAGATCGCTATTGCCCGTGCACGTAAACTCGTCATCTCTTTTGCTTTAAAACCAGTTTCAGCATGAATTAAACAATAACGAACATTCAAAGGTTTGTTAAAAGAAAGAGTACAACTTACCGAAATCCGTATCTTGTCTCATGTAATGGCTTAATCAGGGTCTCAACTGCGGAAAAACATCAATATAACAGCTTGTAAACAATAACGTCAAATGATTTACCTCAGAAAAAAAACATATTCAGTGACTAATTCATTATTTAGCTAGAAAAATGAACTCAGTGAGGAGCATTCTAAATATATGCAGCGTATAACATATTCATTATAATTTTTACTGTTCTTAATGTTTAATTTAGGTCTATGTTTGAATAAATCCGACAATTTTATGACAAGTTAATGTTTATATTTTTTTTAAATGAACTGGAGTAGAAATATAACTACACTGTAAAAAAAAAACACTCAAAATTTGTTGAGTCAACTTAAAATAATTTATTATCCTGCTGCCTTAAAATTTTAAGTTCGATTAACTCAAATAAGTTTAGTCAACTTAAAATGTAAAGTTACTAAGTGATAACTTAGATATTTGAGTTGACTTAACAAAACATTTGGTTTGTTAAACTTAAAATCTGGGTAAGTTACCCAGCTGCATTAAACTTTTAAGTTGAATTAACTCAAATATCTAAGTTGTCACTTAGTACAACTTAACATTTCAAGTTGACTAAACGTAAAATTTTAAGGCAGCCAGGTAACAAATTATTTTAAGTTGCCTCAACAAATTGTTTTTTTTTTGTTGTTTTTTTTTTGTTTTTTTACAGTGTATGTAATTGTAAAGTTAGTATCAGAACTGTATTATAAAAAACATTATGGAATAAAAATCTGTTAAGTTTAACTTTCAATATTATAGTAATGCTGTACCACCAACTGACTCTCATGTATATTTTACTGCATTAGTTGAAAGATTTTTTTCCTTTGGAAAATTTGGCATGTACTGTACCTGATATATATCCAAAATAACCAATATCGAATCAAAGCGGAAATCAAATCAAATCGCAAGCTTGTTAATCAAAATGTAACCAAATCTTGAAATTTACGTCAAAACACAGCTCTAAACACCATATTAACACAGTAATCATTCACTACTATTGTATACAGTGAAACCAAAATAGAAAATGGTAATAAAATATGACAAGAACTCAGAGTTAAACTGTGTCAAAACTAATTAATCTTGATAATGTCAGATAACTTTACTAGAAAGGTATGTAACAAAATGGTCAAAACATGGATTTGTCAGAGTTTACTTTATTTTGCTATTCTCACTTACATAAACTATAGTGTCCTGCACCCACTAGTAAAAAAATATCAAAAATTAATTCTGATGTCTAATAATTTTTGGTTTGACTGTATATCTAAGTTCCATGTTAACATGTAAACAAATGTTATGTAAAACACTTTTATTTATCTATAGAGGGAGGATTGACTGCCTTAGTGTCTACAGGCCTGTGTGGTACTACCATGATTTTGGATACAATGTCAAGGTAATACCATGGTTTCCTAGGTAGAATTTTTTGCCGTTTAACATGTTACTTCAATGTTTTTTTTAGAGTAGCAAGGTATTTTTAGACATACTTCACGGTGCCATGTAAATACCATGACACAAGAATTGTACTTCCATTGTAGATTTCAAATTTTCCAAGGTGTGATTTGAAAATACCATGTTTTGGGGGCATTTACCATGGTAACACCATGATATTCAACAAAAGGGTTTGTTGTATCATTGTACACAAAAACGTACCATGTAAATACCATGGTATATTTCAAAATCCCATTATATTACCAACTTTTTGTAAGAGTATTAATACAGTGATCATTCATGCTATAGTACTATAGTATACATACAATAGTATACAGTCAAACCAAAAATGATTCAGACACCAGATATGTGACCCTGGACCACAAAACCAGTCAAAAGGTTACATTTTTTTAAATTGCGATTTATACATCATCTAAAAGCTGAATAAATAAGCTTTCCATTCATGTATGGTTTGTTAGGATATGACAAGGCCGAGATACAACTATTTGAAAATCTGAAATCTGAGGGTGAAAAAAAATCAAAATATTGAGAAAATCGCCTTCAAAGTTCTTATAAATGCATATTACTAATCAAAAATTAAGTTTTGATATATTTACAGTAGGAAATGTATAAATAATCTTCATAGAACATGATTTTTACTTAGTATCCTAATGATTTTTGGCATAAAAATCGATCATTTTGACCCATACAATGTATTTTTGGCTTTTTATACCTATTTGTGCTCCAGGGTCACATATAATTTTTGATATTTTTTCACTAGGTACAGAACACTATAGTTCATTTATCTAAGTGAGTATAGCAAAATAAAGCAAACTGTGACATATTATACCCCAAAAATTCTTCATACAGTGGACTATCAGTAAAATTGACAAAAAATTTGTGACCCAAAATTATTCAGACACTTTAACCTGACCATGTTTTGCTTAAGTGTTTTTTCTTTAATTGCTACTGTAATGCGACCTTTTTAGGTCATTCAACAGTTTTCTGAATGTTTGATTGATTGCAATCCATTACATACCTTTCTATCAAAGTTATCTGACATTATCAAGATGAATTTGTTCTGACACAGCTCTTGTCATATTTTATTACTATTTTCTAAACTATAGTGAATAAACTGTGATAATGTTTGAAATTTAGAAGGTGTCTGAATACATTTTGGTTTGACTGTATATCAAAGTACCATGGTAAAAACCATCTGAAACTATCATTGTATTATGCTACCTCCATAATGCTTTAAAGGAAAATCAACAAATGAGTTGTACTGATGAATGAATCAATTAAAAATGTTTTGTGTCCCCATTCGTGGTGACTTTAGTGCGTTTTGAAGTGTTGTGATTCATAAAACAAAGAGAAACGAACTGGTCAGATTGCTCTCCTGAGAGCCACGGACAGCTTGAACAAATCATTACACTTTCACACTTATTATACATTCATGACCGCGCTGATTCTTTTTGTCGCTCTTCAGAGAGGAGGGCTGGATACAGATGTGCAGGAATCCAAAGTCATGACATTTTTGGCCACTAGAGGGACTGAAACACTGTGACTGAGATGTAGTAGAGACAGTGAGACTTTAAGAGAATCCAACACAAGACAGAGCCAGAAACACCTCATTAGAGTGTGTGTGTGTGTGTGTGTGTGTGTGTGTGTGTGTGTGTGTGTGTGTGTGTGTGTGTGTGTGTGTGTGTGTGTGTGTGTGTGTGTGTGTGTGTCTGGACCACAGATAAAGATGTTCAAAGGCTTATTGGATGTTATCTCATTCAAGCACCTTTTGTCCAGCCCTTGGACTCGTCTCTTAACAAAGCGTGCCTCAGGATGAGATCATAGATTAACAGCTTGGACGGAGCGTCCAAGCGAGTGCAAAACATCATACATCTGTTGTAATTTAGCAGACACGTGAAGTATACAATTCCCATATGCGGTCACGGAGAAGCATGCATGTATGCATGTGTCGAGAATGCATTGTTGACTTAAACAACCGCTGCGCCTGCATGCATCCTAAATGAAAGCCCTTCATGGCGCTCTCAGCATCTGCCTGTGCGCCAGGCTGGCTGCTTGGCAAAATATGAGCAATTTCCCTACAATGTGGTTACAATGAGCCAGTAATCGCTGCGAACGGCCCCCTCCCCACCCCCCATGCCACAAACACTCCCATGCATTCAGTGTTGACACAGCTTCAGTGGGAATACCCACCCTTTATGCCTCCTCCTGCTCTGACCCCCCCTTCTCCAACACACACACACATCAGAGGCCCAGCCATCAGGCCCCACACCTGGGCATGTTTGCAAAGGAAGAGGCCGGGGCGGGCGGCCCTCCATGCGCCTGTCGACTGGCTCCACAATGTCTGGCCAGCTGTGAGCCTGGCCTGCCCTGAGCCCTCACTGTGGGGGCTGAACACACAGCTGGGGAAGGCATGCTTCCCAAAGAGAGAGAGAGAGAGGAAAGAAAAAGGGAGGGAAGCAAAGGGAAGACAGAAAAAGAAAGCAAAGGAATGAGGAAAGCGACAGCACTATATATCAGGATTCACATACTATAATGTATGTTTTTGTTCTGAAACTGTTGCTCATCGAAATTTCATATTTTGATTAAAAATACAGAAAAAACAGTAATATTTTGAAATGTTTTTGCAATTTAAAATAGTGGTTTTCTATTTTATTATACTTTAAAACAGAATTTTCAGCATCATTACGCCAGTCTTTAGTGTCACAAGATCCTTCAGATATCATTCTAATATGCTGATTTATTTCTTTTATTATCAGTGTTGAAAACAGTTGTGCTGCTTAATATTTTTTTGGAACCTGGGATACTTTTTCAGGATTCTTTGATGAATAAAAAGTTCAAAATAACAGCATTTATTTAAAATAGAAATCTTTTGAAGTCTTTGCCATCGCTTTTTATCAATTTAACATATCCTTGCTGAATATATGTATTCATTTTCTTTTACTGAACCCAGACTTTGACCTGTAGTGTATATTGTTACAAAAACAAATCTATTTTAAAGAAACATTAATCTTTTTAATGTTTTATTCATCAAAGAATCCAGAAAAAAGTTATCAAAACTGTTTTCAACAGTGACAATAAATCAGCCTATTAAAATGATTTTTGAGGGATAATGTGACACTGAAGACTGGAGCAATGATGCTGAAAACTCAGCTTTGCATCACAGAAATAAATTCTATTTTAAAGTATATTAAAATAGAAAACCACTATTTTAAATTGCAATAATATTTCATTAATATTTATGCATTTTTTAATCAAATAAATACAACACTGATGAGCAGAAAAGACTAATTTAAAAACATAAAAAACCCAAACTTTTGAAAAGCAGTATAAAACAAAACAGACATTTTTTTAAGACATTAATAAGAAAAAATATTGGAATATAATGTATATTACTGATTTATTTTTCTTCATAATATCGAGATAAATTTATTATAATATATTTTATTTGTATTTTTTATTATATATATATGTATTATAATATGTATGATATGTATTATCATTAAAATATCTATTATTTTTATGTTTTTATTCATTACTTAACACTTTATTTGTGACCCTGGAGCACAAAAGCAGTCTTAAGTAGCATGTTTAAATGATCGATTTTTCTTTTATGCCAAAAATCATTAGGATATTAAGTAAGGATCATGTTCCATGAAGATATTTAGTAAGTTTCCTACCATAAATATATCAAAACTTAATTTTTGATTAGTAATATACATTGCTAAGAACTTTCTTTGGACAACTTTAAAGGCGATTTTTTTGCACCCTCAGATTTCAGATTTTCAAATAGTATCTCGACCAAATATTGTCCTATCCTAACAAACCATATATCAATGGATTTATTTATTATTTGTTCAGCTTTCAGAAAATGTATAAATGTCAATTTAAAAAAAGGACCCTTATGAGTGTATAATTTATATATATACATCATATGAAAGCTCAATAAAAAAGCTTTCTATTGATGTATGGTTTGTTAGGATAGGACAATATTTGGCCGAGATACATCTATTTGAAAATCTGAAATCTAAGGGTGCAAAAAATCAAAATACTGAGAAAAACACCTTTAAAGTTGTCCAAATTAAGTTCCTAGCAATGCATATTACTAATCAAAAATTACATTTTGATAGGTTTACAGTAGGAATTTTACAAAAAATCTTCATGGAACATGATCTTTACTTAATTTCCTAATGATTTTTGACATAAAAGAAAAATCAATAATTTTGACCCATACAATGTATTTTTGGCTATTGCTACAAATATACCCCAGCGACTTAAGACTGGTTTTGTGGTCCAGGGTCATAAATTATGCCAAATAATGTAAACTTCAATTTAAAAAACAAAACTGTAAATTTAATTGAAAGATGAGAGTTTTTAAATATTTCATAGTTTTATTACTTCTATTATAATATAGAGTGTTTTTTCTGGTGTATTTTATTTTTAGATTGTAGAGTAGTGGGAATAAAGTTTAAAGAGCCAGAACGCATTACAAATCATTACCAATCGCTTTTAATGACACACATCCAGATATCTAACTGGAATAATATTCTGCTCTGTAAATCAAAACAAGTCCCCTGGGGGAAGGGTTATTGTAAAATCCAAGCATAAAACCCTCCATAAGTTTGACTAGTTTTTATGACTCCGAATTGCTATAATTTCACATCTTTTATGGACATATTTTATAAATTAACAGTGAAATCGCCTTTCGCTTGCTTTGTTCTTTTGCTGCAAAACCAAAAGTTGAAAATCAAGTCTGTGCAGTTCAGTTTGTACAGTGTTACTATTACCAGAACAGATCTAGTTTGACCAGAATTTCAGTCTATACCTAAGACAAGGTCGGTCTTGTTATCTATTAAGAAGAAAAAAGATATAATGCATTGTAGAAAAGTTGCTGGAATATAAATCATGACACAGCCAAATGGTTCCTCTATCTGACCCACATGACTGGCCTGTTGGGTTTGAACCAGCTTGTTTGTGTCCCTCTCTGAGGACACATGCTGCGTCTCCAACCTGTCCTGGTCCAAGCACCCCGCTGCTTCCCTCGCACACAAACACACACATGTAAACACACACGCTCCAGATGGGCACAGTACAGATGGACAGAAGGACAACACATGTTTAGGAAGTTGAATATTAAATAAGGAAGAGATGAGGTCGAAAAATATACTCCAAAGTGTAACTGTTAAACACGCTCTCTTAACAGCAGTGCCGTTTTTTTAGACCCAGATTGCCTCCCCATTTGGGTGTCTGAGAACACACTCACACACAGGTTTATACCGTTTACATCATGTACCAATCAGTGCCTATCACCAGAAAAAAACGAGGCCTCTCCACCTACAGCATTCCACAGTTATCCAGCATTTTTTATGCTGCTTTATCTGCCAAGGTGGATGAACGTACACTAGTGTTTAAAAATCTGGAGTCTACAAGTCTTTCATTTCATATTTCTATTTTAAATAAATCATTTACATTTTCCACAAATTTATAATTCAGCACAACTGTTTTCATTACTTGTTTCTTTTTTCTTTTCTTTTTATTTTCACTCAAAAAAGTGACAGTAAAATTAATCATTTTTGTTTCCCACAGAATTATTAAATAGCACAACTGTTTCTTTTCTGGTTTATTTTTTTAACATTAAATTGATCAAAAAAGTGACAGTAGATCAAATAAATAAATAATTAAATAAATAATAATAATCAGCTCAACTACGGTATTTTTCTTTCATTTCTTTTTTTAATGCAGGGATGTATTAAATTGATCAAAGAGTGGCAGTAAATACATATTTAATGTAAAAAAATAGTTCTATTTCAGTTGAATAATTTACACTTTCCACACAATTATTAATAAGCACAACTGTTTTCATTTCTTGTTTCTTTATTCTTTTTCTTTTTTCTTTTTTTGGAATGCAGTGACAGTAAAAATATATTTAATTAAAAAAAATGTATTCTGTGTCAAATAAATAATTTTTGTTTCCCATCAGCACAACTGTTTTTTTTTTTGTTTGTTTTTTACATTAAATAGATCAAAAACGTGACAGTAGATAAATAAATAAATAAATAATCAACACAACTATTTTCTTTTTTTTATTCTTTCTTTTTTATTTTATATCTTTTGCAGGAATGCATTCAATTGATCAAAAAGTGGCAGTATTTAATGTTAAAAAATATTTATATTTCTTATTTCATTTTCTTTTTTCTTTCTTTTTTGTATTTAATGTTAATTAATTTTAAATAAATAATTTACATTTTCCATAAAATTAATATTCAGCAACTGTTTTCTTTTTTTTTCTTGAAATTGAAATTCATTCATTAAATTGTTAAAAAAAAAAGTTGCAGGAAAACATTTAATTAAATATATATATATATTGGTTTCAAATAAATAATTTATATTTTCAACAAAATTATTAACTAGCACAACTATTTTCTTTTTGTGTGTGGGTGTGTGTGTATGTGTATATATATTAGTGGTGGGCCGTTATCGGCGTTAACGTGCTGCGTTAACGTGAGACTTTTATCGGGCGATAAAAAAAAATATCGCCGTTAATCTATTCTCAAAATTGGGTTGGGAGCTGGGTCTAAACTACGCAAGCTATGATGACTTTCACCTTGATAGTTTAACGCGGATGTATACTAAAGACTAATAGAATATGGTCGCGCGTTTATGTCTCCTCCGCCAAAACACAGACGGGATCATGTTGTCCTCCATTCATAAAAACCGAATCTACTATAGCGAAATGGCACGTAAATTCGTCGTTTTTGGATTCATAAATCAAATATGGTCTGTCACTTAATTCAAATCGCGATATGGACTAGTGTCTGTGAAAACTGAAATGCAAAAAGACCGTTTTAATATGAATCCGGTATGTTCCGTTTGCCTAGCTGTATGTATGAAATTCATACTATGAATGGTGGAGACGCGCTTTTACTACACGCATACTGAAACACACGTGACGCTCCCGGTAATTTTTGGCATTTGCATCTCACATGAACAGATAAACTCAATCTCCAAAACTGCTGTGAGTGTCACTTATACCGTTTCATTTGAGAAAACTAGCATCATGTCATACTGTATACACAGAAACTTCACGGCAACCTGTCAAAATAAAAGTACGGTGTAACATGTTTAGTCATTATTTGGGTAGCACACATATTCAACATACAGAATTCAAATTTTAATCTAGATTAATCTAGATTAATTCCAAAATTTAATCTAGATTAATCTAGATTAAAAAAATTAATCTATGCCCACCCCTAATATATATATATATATAAAATGCTAAAATATGTTTCTGTTTCAAATACAGAATTTACATTTTCCACAAAATTATTTATCAACATTATTAATCAGCACAAATGTTCTTTTCTTGTTTCTTTTCTTCTTTTTTTTTTTTTTTGAGAATGCAGGGATGCATTACATTTTTCAAGAAAGTGACAGTAAATACATATTAAATGTTAAAAAATATTAGTTTCAAATAAATCATTTACTTTTTTCCACAAAATTATTAATCAGCACAACTGTTTTTTTTCTTTTTTTGAAATGCAGAGATGCATTAAATTAATTTAAAAAGTGACAATAAATACATAATTAATATTAAAAAAATAATTGTTTCAAATAAATAATTAATAACTTACATTTTTCACTCAATTATTTATTATGCATTAAATTGATCAAAAAAGATTTAATGCTAAAAAAACATTTCGGTTTCAAATAAATCATTTACTTTTTTCCACAAAAATATTAATTAGATAATCTTATAATATATAATCTTAAAATGTGTTAAAATTAAACAATTTTAAAAGGTCTAAAAACTATTTTTTTTAAAAATGACAAGTAAGTGTGCTCTACATTTTACTTGAACTTAAAAGCACACAAAGCATACATACTTTTTGTTGTCAAAACCAGTTTCATTTTCTTCATTATTATCAGTCACAAGAGATCTGCTGTTGTCTGACCATATGACCTCATAGTTGATGTCATGATGGGCCTGTTTTGTATTTACGCAAGAGCACGTTTCACGCTTTTGTGTTTTATAGCCCTCAGTTTGCACATATTTCATAGATAGATAGATAGATAGATAGATAGATAGATAGATAGATAGATAGATAGATAGATCAGTTAATACTGTTGAAGTGGTGTGTAAGTGGGTTTCTGTAAGCGAACATGTGCAATGAAATGGCAAAAATAGGCAAATAAAGTGAGAGACGTGTGAGGCATTAAGTGTTGTTCCACTTTCCAAGTGTTTTTCCACTTGCGCGAATGATGGAGCTTTACTCTTGGAATTCCGCAATGGAATCAACGTCAGAAGAGCAGAACAGCAGCAGATCTGTGTGTTCATTTGCCCACAGGCTGACACACACACACACACACACACACACACACACTACACGGTCAACTGATGACACTAAAACCATTCCTGATCGCATCAGCAAACGGCAGTCACCTGCTTAGCTAAGGGAAATGGAAGAACGGGGTGAGCGAAGATCACATGTGCGAGTGTGTTTGTGCGCCAATTCCCTGAGTGAGGCCAAAAGCAGGAACTATCTCTACAGCTGTCTTTGAAACAGGAAGCTACTCTCTGAGAAGAGCTTTCTCAAGGCCTGAGCGTAGAGGCGTGACAGGAAGCCCCATCAAATGACAGGAAGTCGAGTCTGGAGAGAGGAAGTGGGCTGTGGAGCTTCGGCTCCAGCGAGTCTGGGCCCTAAAGCGAGGGAGGAAAAGAGCGAGAGAGAACGACGCTGGGCGTAGTGATGTTAGCGGCAGCTGTTCCCACACTGCCAGCTGTGAGTTATTATTTGCCGCCTCGTAAAAATACACTGGCACCAGTCGGGCAGCCTCCTGTCGCCATGGAGCCTCCCGTCACCATGGTACTAGTCTCTCCAGTGAGGAACAGATGTGTGACAGCACACAATCATCGCTCTGTCGTTCTGACAGTACACAAAAATAGGCCGTTTTTCATCTACAACGCCACGAGTCGGTGAGAAAACAATGGCAATAAAAATCTATATTTAGGGCAATGACGTGACACCTACATTTTCTGGCCGATTGCGTTTTTTTCTTTTAAAAATTGGTGTAAATGCATAAAACAGATGCCATATATATGAAGTACCTCTCTAATGTATGTACTCACTTTAACTTTTCAAAAAATATTAGTTATTTGTCATTTTTCTGTTATTCAGAGTGTCAAAATAGAATGTGGTGCAACCATAACTTAATCTTTGAAATTACCCTAAATGTATTCATCTTACATTCATGCACTATTTGGCATGATTACCAAAGTGTTTTGTAATTCTGTGTAAAGTTGCAAAGCATTTGTATTTATTTTCCATCATAATATACAAACAAACTTTGTCCATTTTATGAAATATCATGTGGTGCGTCCATCAAGAAACAACCATTTTGGGACTTTTATGTTGAAATCCATTCAAAGATAGGACAAAGATATACCAGTTTGCCAAACAGATTTGTAACTCTCTTTTAAATTTGTAAAAATATAACTTTTTAAACGGCTGGTATGTGGTTACCACATTTGGATATCATGTGGTATGACTTCAAAAAACAATGTATATTAAGTTATTTCTACAAGTATTTTTTCATTATAAATTTCATAGTGACATTTTGTGGGAAGCTAGCTTGTTTTGTTCAGGTGGTTAATTATATGCTTGTAAATTTTAACTGAATTTGAAATATCGCGTGGTGCGACCATCAAGAAACTATACCATTTTGGGACTTTTATGTTGAAATCCATTCGAAGATAGGACATTGCATCATATACCAATTTGCCAAGCAGATTTGTAACTCTCTTTTAAATTTGGAAAAATATAAACTTTTTATCAGCTGTTATGTAGTTACAGTGTTGCCAGACGTACGATAATTATCGTATTTGTACCATAATTTTGACCTCTGTACGATGTACGATCAATAATACCACAATGTACGATAATTTCAGAATTTTGTGACGCCATGGTCGTTGTAATTATAAGAGCTTCTATTCTCAAAGATCTAGCTGTGTGGATACTACGTCTACCTTCATGATTGTGAGGAGACGTGAACGTGCGTTACGCATGCCTTTCATCCAATCTTACGTCTTCTCAACCAATCATCGTGGAGAATGGCTCTCTCTCACGAGCACAAGTTAACGTTCCTGTCGTACTTAGGTCAGTTGTTTCAAAACTGAGGTTGTTAGTTTAACAATAAAGTATAGAAAATGAGTGCTGAAAAGGATAAATAGCTGTAACATCTAGATTAATAGCTGTATTTTGAACGTTTGACTCGGGTAAGATAATTAGTTTAGCATTGCAATAAGGTATAGAAAATGAGTGCTAAAAAGGAGAAATAGCTGTAACATGTAGATAAATATCTTTATTTTGAACGTTTGACTAAAATACGATAATTTTCTCCCAAATACGATAATTTTGAGCTTCTGGTACGATACTTGGACATTTCCAATCTGGCAACACTGTGTAGTTACCACATTAGGATATCATGTGGTATGACCTCAAAAAACAATGTATATTAAGTTATTTCTACAAGTATTTATTTTTATTATAAATTTCATAGTGACCTTTTGTGGGAGCTAGCTTGTTTTGTTCAGGTGTCCAATTCTGTGCTTGTAAATTTTGACTGAATTTGAAATATTATGTGGTGCAACCAAATATCATGTGGTGTGACTACTGCAGAGTAAATTCATATTAAAATTTGAAGTGATTTTAGTGTTTTTCATCTAGATGAAAATCGGCCGTAGCCTTGAAAAATGTCATGTGGTGCGACCATGATTTGTATTAAAATGTATTAATTTCCTTAACATTTTATTTAGATGTTCTCAGTCATTAAGGTGTTTAGAAACAAAGTATTTGCATTTCTTTTGAGTTTTTGTTTAGTTTCTTTTGAGTTTTTATTGAGTTTTTGTTTTGTCCTTAGTTACTATTGCTACGTCTGACACATCATGTTCTCATGCTTTGAAAAATACATCACGAAGCAAAGAGGACACTGACAATGGGCAACATACAAAACAGAGCAGGTTACTTTTGGTATGAAACAAAGTCTCAGAGTGAAAATTTTGTCTCTTTTTTTTAAGAAATCCAAACAACAAATACTGTTTTGTAGCTTGTTAATGTGTCCTGACAGATCGCTGTAGCGCCTCAGTTCAAGCGGCACGTAAACCGATCATCTCTTCCTCATTACTAGTTATTGCATGAATGAATATCTTGTTTCAACCATGAAAAGACCTCAATCCAAACCATTTTTCAAGTTCAAGTCCACAGACGTTAATCTACACTCCTGTCTGGTTTCTTTGTCGAACAAAAATGACAGATTCTGCGTTATTTTTGGTCAGTTCGCCTGTTTATCAAACTCCCGGCGAAGGTCAATTGAGCAGGGGCAAAGAAGAAATAACTGGGACTAAAGAAATGCCTGCAGTTAATGCCATGTGCTGCACTAGATTGCCATAGATTTTTAATGATCTAAAGTCTTTTTGTCATTTGGAGCGACCAATAATAGCGATAAGTGTATTAAATTACAAATAAAATCATTTCTGTGGTTAAAATATGGATCACTGCAACAGTATGCTTAAGTAAATGGTATTTTTAAAACATTTTTACAGGAAAAATAAGTCTTCTAACTACATTTAATAAGCAACTCTGAAATTGTAGAACAAAAATATGAGATCATTATTTAACTCAAAATGTATGTTAAGGTAATTAATTAATTTTAATATAAATCATGGTCGCACCACAACATTTTTCAAGGCTACGACCAATTCATCTACATGAAAAAACACTAAAATTATTTCATTAAAAAAATTATATGACAACATTCTTAATGTTTGAACAGTTACAACAGATATTATTATTTTTTTGTATTTTAAAAATTGCCTGTCAAAAATCCTCATCTGTCAATTTGCAAACTAATTAAGCCAGAGACACGGCCTGGTGCATATTTACAATGTCTTAAAACACATGCTAGTCAATGACTCTTTTACACTCCCCTCAGGTTCGTAAAAAAGTCTTTAAAGTTTATGTCACGGTGTTCATAGCATATGCTAAAAACATTTTCCCTGTTTTGAACTCTTAGCATACAGAGAATAAGGAAATGGCTGCTTTGCATTATAATAAGATGTATCACCTCAGATAAGTAGGTGCTAATTTGTGTAGCGGCAGCTGACGTGAATACAGTGGCAGCGTCATAGTGCGCTTAAGGGTTGTGACCACAAACGTGGCCTTGCTCGTCCTCATTTGGGTATCGACTTCCTCATTCAGAAGCAGAGGTGCTAAGTGTACTTCTTGTTGCTTATGGTTCGCGACCCTCCTGGAAGGGAAACCGATCTGGAGACAATGGCCTGTTACAATTATCACACTTTCTGAGTGGTACTGGCAAGTTTAACCGCTGAAAGTTTTCACCTACTGTAAAGAGCTTTGTGAAGCGGTGCTTCCTTTCTTTAAGGATGCATCAGGTTGCTAATGGATCATTAGCACTTGTAACGCCGGCCCTTGAACGTCAGGACTTTTCAAGTCTTAGGCAAAGTCAAGTTAGGTAAAAGTCAGTTTTGTTTGTCAAATGCAGCAAACTGCAGTACGAAGGAGAGTTAACATGCAAAGTTCTTTGAAAGTTAAAATAGATAAATAAATAAAAATTGAGAAATAAAAAAATATATAATTATATACTATAAATAATTATACAAATATAATATTTCATATATATATATATATATATATATATATATATAATATGTAATAACTATGATGCTTTATGATGAGCCTCAGGCAAAGTCAAGTAAAAGTCGGTTTTGTTCACCAAACGCAGCAAACTGCAGTATGAAGGAAAGTTATTCTTTGAAAATTAAAAATAACAATAATAAATAAAAATTGAGAAAAAAATGTTATTATATACTATAAATAATTATAAAAAATATATCATAAATATACAATATGTAATAACTATGATGCATTATGATGATGATTGTTAAATATGTCAATATTCAGTAATTAACAATGATGTTCATATTTATTTGTTTTATTTTTATTTTATATTTATATTTGAAACTATTTTATATTATTATATGACAATATGATCAAATGTGTATATATATGCTCATATTTTGTTGTATTTATATGAAAATGTGGCTTTAATTATTAAATTTGTTAATTTATTTTATTTGTTGTATTTATTTGTTTTATATATTTATATATATTTTTATATTTTATATTTTAAATCAATTGTATATTAACTGAAAATATGGCATTAATTAATAAATATTTTATTTTATGTATTTATTTTATTTATTTTATTTTTCAGATATGTTTATATATTTTGAAACAATTTTATATTGTTTTATGAAAATATGGCATTAATTATAAAATATTGTACATCATTTATTTTGTTTATTTTATATTTTTATTGTAAATATATTAAATATTTAATAATTAACATTAACATTATTTATTAATATATGTATAAAATGTAGATTGTTATATATATATATACATGTATGTATACATATTCAATAATTAACAATGAGGCTCATATTTGTTTGTTTTATTTATTTTTATGTATTTTATATTTTGAAACAAATTATTATGAAATAATTACTAAATACTGTCATGTAAATATATTAAATATTTAATAATTGACATTGCTCCTATTTATTATATTATATTATATTATATTATATTATATTATATTATATTATATTATATTATATTATATTATATTATATTATATTATGTATAAAATGTAGATTGTTATATACATGTCAATATTCGAAAATTAACAATGATGCTCATATTTGTTAGTTTTATTTATTTTTTTATATTTTATATTTATTTTTTTTATATTTCAAAATTTGAAACTATTTTATATTATTTTAAAATAATTACTAACTACTGTAATATTAATATTTTTATAAAAAATATAATGTACTATTAATTATATTATATTATATTTATTATATTTATTATATTATATTATATTATATTACGCATATGTTTGCTTATATTTGTTAGTTTTATTTATTTGTTTTATTTATATTTATTTCATGATTTATTTTTATTTTTATATGTTATATTTATTAAAACAATTGTATATTATTACAAAATATTTATTATTATTATGCATATATAATATAATAATTACTTTTATATTTTTTATATATATATACTGCTTTTATATTTATTTTATATTTTAAAACAATTGTATATTATTATGAAATAACTACTAAATACTATAATGAAAATATATTTAATAAGTAACATTGAATGCTCCTGTTTATTATGTTGTATATATATATATATATATATATATATATATATATATATATAGTTATAACAAGTCCTTGCTTTTCTATTAATTTCTATTAGCATGGTACTGTAATGTAATGTATTACTAATTATATTATATTATGCATAAAATTATTATTTTTATAAATACATATGTCAATATTTAATCATTAACAATGATGTTTATATTTGTTTGTTTTATTTTTATTTATTTCATGCTTTATTTTTATGTTATATTTATTGAAACAATTGTATATTATTACGAAATATTTTTATGTATATATAATATAATATTTACTTTTATATATTTTTTATATTTTATATTTAAAAAAAATTATATTATTATAAAATAATTACTAAACACTATAATATATATATATATATTTTTTTTTAAAGTCTTTAAAGTTTATATATATATATATATATATATATATATATATATATATATATATATATAGTCCTTGCATTTCTATTCATTTCTATTAGCACGGAAACTTAAATACAGCAAAAATTACACATCAAATTAGTACATATAACACGTCTTAGTTTGACTTATAACAAGTCTATTATATTGTATATTGGTATCTTAAACTATATAAACCTATAAGACCTCCTTCGTCAACCAGTTTTACCAAACAAGATTCAATTACAGTCAGGCCGGGTTTGCAAGGAGCAAAAAAAAAGTGCTGCGCACCACGGTTTCTCAGTAAAGTCTTACTAGATCAAAGGCGCCACATTCCATGTGACCTTTTCATGTTATTAAGATAGCGAACTCAAGTCAGATAGCAAATGAAAAACAAAACCATGCCACAAGGACACGCTCAAGAAACATGACTGCGACAGACCGGCATTAGCTTAGCATCTGGACAGACACAACACAGCACCCACAGAAACATCGCAGACATAATTCAGCACACTTTTATCACCACGTATGATAATATATCGCATTGTGTTGCATTTCCACACACACACACAGACATCTAGGTTGATAGAAACATGGATCCCTTCTGCTCCTGGTTGTATGGCGTCTTACAGAATTTGAGGAATGTCGAATTTTCCGTCTCTAACTTTGGTCATTTCGAACTCATTTCGAGCAGAAGCTTTGATCACCTCACACAGCTGCCCCGAACCACTTTCATTGCCCTCACAATAGAAGAAGAGTGTTTCTCTGCAGAAGAAAGGCCGGGGTTTAGTTCCCAAAGAAAGCTAAAGTTTAGCTCCTTCACTTTCTCAGCATTGTTATGCTAACAGGCCCAGGGCTAAAGAAACATCCCATTAGCATGTGAAGAAGAGCCCACATCTGAGAGGAGACCTTCCAGAAAGACAATCTCCCATTCCTCTCTCGCTCTCTTTCACTTATTCATTCACTCCTTCTCATTCAGCTCTGATCCTTCACTCTCCTTTTCCCTGTCTTTCAGGCTTTTATTGTTGTGCGTTTCCAAAGATCCTCCATCTGTTTCCCTCTCCAAACGAGAAAGCGCTTGCGATTTCTCTCTGGAAACTTCTTTAAATATAGACCGTTAACGCTAAACAATATTTATTGTTAATCACACGGCAATTATCTTTTTTCCGTGACTCGCGCTGTTACGGCAGCCCTAAATGTATCCTTCGGAGTCGGGATGAATTCATCATGTATATGGCAGCGACGTGTGGCTTAACTGGTGACAGATGTGGAGATCTTCGACACGGGCCGAGGCCGTGTGTGCGTTGAAACGTGCTTGTGTGTAAATCATGATAAGTATGACCACACCGTTTTCTGACTCGTACTAAAACGCCATCCGTCTTATTACACGCAGCCAGAGTAAATATATATGTTTAGATGCCATATTGAGCCCAGAGCTGTTGGATTACAGACATATGGTTCTGGTGAAAAACACAGAGCTATCTAGGTCATAATGGGAAATATGAAACACGTACTTTATAATGACAAAATACACCATTTAAAGGATTATCTGTCAGGGTGTGTGAGCGCGCCTACTTAGTTCGCTGTATTTTTTAAATTCCAAAATGCTTTTTTTATGTTTATGAGTAATATTTAATATGTATCTTTTAGAGTTAGTCTGTTAAAAAAAAACTGTCACTGACAAAACTGTCCTTGAGACTTAAATCTGACAAAATCTTTCTTTGGGGATGCCCTCATACATAAAAATAAGGCGAAAATGAAATAAGTAAAATAAATTAATATGTATATAAAAAAAAGAATGAATAAATGAATGCATTAATTAATTAATCATTTTTTATTCTAAAATACTTAATTTTTTGTTTTTTTTTATTAGTAGTATGTTTATTAATAATACTTTATATTAGAAACTAGGTAAATTTGACAAAATGTCTCTTTAAAATAATAATAAAAAAATAATAAAATAAAATAAGATCAAATAAAGTCTCCTCATAAGTAAAATAAAATATTGTTTTAATTCTAAATTGCTTTATTTTTGTTTTTATTATTAATATGTTTATTACTAATATTTACAGATTTGACAAATAATTTGACAAAATCTCTCTTTGGGGCCTCATAAATTAATTAAATTCAAATAAATTCAATTATTTTTGTTTTTATTATTATGTTTATTACTAATATTACTAATATTTAATTTTTTTTAAAGATTTTAAATTGGACAAATATTGTTTTAATTCTAGATTTTTTTTATTAATATGTTAAATTAATATTTTAAATAATTTTAAAGATTTTAAATGTGAAAAAATCTCTCTTTGGGGATCCCCTCATAGGTGAAGTAAAGTAAAGTAAAATAAAATAATTTTTAATAATTCTGTGCTGTTCTTATTAGGGCACTGATACAAAGAGTAAAAAATAATACATAACAACTGACTGTGTATAGGACAGTCACATAAATTGCCTAAAATGAAACCACGCTTTACTGTTTGACCTACAGAAATGCTCTTTTATAAAGAAAAACAACAGTATGTCCTCATTTTGATCAATAGGTAAACCTTTGAAGGTGTCAATAAGCAGGCTGATTATCACGATGAGTGTTTGATAAACAGCTTTACTTTTGCTTTTATTGTTTATATGTTTATTACTAATATTTTAAATAATTTTATAGATATTAAATTTGACAACATCTTTCTTTGGGAATGCCCTCATAGGTAAAATAAAATCAAATAAAATTGAAATTAATTAATTAATTAATTAAAATGTTGTTTTAATTCTAAATTGTTTTATTTTTGCTTTTATTATTAATATGTTTATTACTCATATTTGAAATAATTGTAAAGATTTAAATTTTTTCCACAATCTGTCTTTGGGAATGCCCTCATAGGTAAAATAAAAAATAAATAAAAATAAAATAAAATAAAATAAAATAAAATAACTATTGTTTAATTCTAAAATTGTTAATATTTTATTTAAATATTTTATTTTAAATTAATATTTAAAATTAAATTTGACAAAATCTGTCTTTGGGGATGCCCTCATATATAAAATAAAATAAAATAAATATTGTTTTAATTCAAAATTGTTTTGTTTTTATTATTAATATGTTTATTACTAATATTTTAAATAATTTTAAAGATTTTAAATTGAACAAAATCTGTCTTTGGGGATGTCCTCATATATAAAATAAAATAAATATTGTTTTAATTCTAAATTGCTTTTTTTTTTTTGCTTTTATTATTATAAAATAAAATAAATATTGTTTTAATTCTAAATTGCTTTTTTTTTTGCTTTTATTATTAATGTGTTATTACTAATATTTTAAATAATTTAAAAGATTTTAAATTTGACCAAAAAATAAATAAATAAATAAATAAGTAAATAAAATAAAATAAAATAAAATATTGTTTTCATTCTAAATTGCTTTATTTTTATTATTAATGTGTTTATTACTAATATTTTAAATAATTTAAAAGATTTTAAATTTGACAAAATCTTTCTTTGGGAATGCCCTCATAGGTAAAGTAAAGTAAAGTAAAATATTGTTTT
>NC_133380.1:22259907-22313130 GCF_049309525.1 Garra rufa
CATGTGTGTGTGTCCGAGTGTATGGTGTTGATCGGCCTGGCTGTGGGAAAACAGATAGCGTCACTGTATGTGTGTGTGTGTGTGTGTGTGTGTGTGTGTGTGTTTGCAGGGGACACATTCTTGTAGCGTGAGAATGCCCAGGGGAGATGGGATGCATCCTTTGCATTCAGATTGTAGCCTCATTCATTCCCGTGGTCATTCCTATAGACTCTCAGGATTGTTCACAGAAACTCTTCTCATTGCTATTACATCAACCAGAACTGAGAACTTTCAAGAATTTCAAGATAAAATATTAAATCAGTTTGTTTGTTTATTTATTTAATGTTTGTGTATATATATATATATATATATATAATTTATTTTTATTTTTAACTTAATCTAATTTTAAATTTTTATTAATAATGTTTTTTTTTTCATATTTTAGGCTAAGTATTTAAAATTAAATTCACTTCCATTTTAAGTTTAATTTACATTCAAATTATTTAAAAGTTTGGAATAGTTAAAGTGTTTTTTATTTGATACAACAAAAACAGTAATATTATATACTTTACGATAATGAATTTAAGATAAAGTATTAGATTGTTTTATTTATTTAATGTTTGTTTGTGTTGTGTGTGTGTGTGTGTGTGTGTATATATATATATATATATATATATATATATATATATATATATATATATATATATACACACACACACACACACACACATATACAGGCCTCTATATTAATTAAATACATAAATAAATAAATAAAGCGTGTTTTAATGCTTTTTGATTTTCTTTTTTTTGAAGATTAGTCTTAGTATTACATTTTTTTAAATTAAATTAATTTTCATTTAAAATTTTAATGACAATTATTATTAAATTATTTAAAAGTTTGGAATAGTTAAAGTTGTTTTTATTTTAATAAAATACAGTATAAATACAGTAAATACAGTTCATTTTTGTGTGTGTGTGTGTGTGTGTGTGTGTGTGTGTGTATATATATATATATATATATATATATATATAATTTTATTTAGTCAATTTATTTAGTTATTTTGTTTTTATTATAGGTAACAAAATTTTAGTTTTTAGATTTTAGTGTTAGTAGTCTGTATTCTAAATGAAATTAAATTAAATAAAAAATTTTATTTAAATAAAAATCATTATAAAATTATTTCAAAGTTTTGGAATAGTAAAAATATTTTTTATTTGATTGAAATACAGTGAAAACAGTAATATTATATACTTCAGTATTAATATTATAAACTTATATACTTTAATGTTTGTTTGTTATATATATAAATATATAAATATATATAAATATATATATATATATATATATATATATATATATATATATATATATATATATATATATATATAATGTTTTTTTATTTAGTGGTGGAAACCATTATTAAATAACAAAATAAATAAATAAGTAAAGCATGTTTTATTGTTTATATATATATATATATATTAGGGGTGGGCATAGATTAATTTTTTTAATCTAGATTAATCTAGATTAAATCTTGGAATTAATCTAGATTAATCTAGATTAAAATGGCTAATTTGAATTCTGCTGAAGGCATTCAGAATATGTGTGCTAACCAAATAATGACTTAAAGTCTTTGAGAATGGATCATAAAGCTCATAAAGCTGTTCTATGATAATTTGTTGATGAAAATAAATTATGTTCAATTAGATGTAGCCTACTTGTGTTTACTAACTAACTAACACTGAAATTATTTTTTCTCCCTATTAGATTGTGTTTTTTTAACGTCAACAGCTACCCAACCCATTACATGTTACACCGTACTTTTATTTTGACAGGTTGCCGTGAAGTTTCTGTGTCATACAGTATGATATGATGCTAGTTTTCTCAAATGAAACGGTAAAAGTGACACTCACAGCAGTTTGGGAGATTGAGTTTATCTGTTCATGTGAGATGAAAATGCCAAAAATTACCGGGAGCGTCACGTGTGTTTCAGTATGCGTGTAGTAAAAGCTCGTCTCCGCAATGCATACATACAGCTAGGCAAACGGAACATATCGGATTCATATTAAAACGGTCTTTTTGCATTTCAGTTTTCACATACACTATAGTCCATATCGCGATTTGAATTAAGTGACTGACCAACATTTGATTTATGAATCCAAAAAACGACGAATTTACGTGGCATTTCGCTATAGTAGATTCGTTTTTTATGAATGGAGGACGACGCGATCCCGTCTGTGTTTTGGCGGAGGAGACTTAAGCGCGACCATATTCTATAGTCTTCGGTATACATCCGCGTTAAACTATCAAGGTGAAAGTCATCATAGCTTGCGTAGTTTAGATCCAGCTCCCAACCCAAATTTGAGAATAGATTAACGGCGATATTTTTTTTATCGCGCGATAAGAGTTTCACGTTAACGCCGATAACGGCCCACCACTAATATATATATATATATATATATATATATATATGTATATATGCCAAATGTAAAATAGGGCTGTCATTTTAATTTGTTCATTTAGTTAAATTGACTATTTTAAAAACATGCAATAAAAATCAGGAATTTCAAAGTTGAATTGATTTCTTTTAATATTTTTTTATTATTATTTTAATTTGTTACTTATTAGTATATTAATAATATTAATACTTTTATTGTGTGTGTGTGTGTGTGTGTGTGTGTGTGTGTGTTTCGACTCATTAATAAAAATTAAAAATCAATTAATTAACATAATTCAAAATGTTACACTTATCTTTCTATTTTATTTTTTTTATTTTAAGTGTAAATGTAAACATAATTAATATATTAATTAATAATATAAATACTTAATACTTATAAATACTTTTTTATAAGTACTTTTGTACGTTTTGTATAATTAAAAATGTACAAAATAAAATTTTATTTTTGACGCATTTTTTAAAAACTATTCACACTAGTGTAGCAGTTGCAAACAAATGATATTAGATATTTTCTCACACTTTTATGTGTGTGTGTGTGTGTGTGCGTGCGTGTGGCTCAAATGTCTCAATACTTTTATTCTGTAGTATCTTGATCTTCACGTGAGACTGGCTGATTATTGCACTCTTGTGGGAGTTGGCTGAATTTGCATATTGTACCTACATAAAGCAGGTGAGAGGTTGAATTCTAGCTGTATTATATTTAACAGCCCAGCCCTGCCATATGGCAGATGGGCAGCTGAAGTGATCCAGTCAGCTTTAGGCAGTGAGTGTACACTTTTAAACACATAGGCAAAATGGCTGATGAGCTTCACTTGTATTAAAGCTGCAGGCTAAACACCTGTGCGGAGGGTGTATGTGTGTGTGTGAGAAACACAGGGTGAGTGTGTGTATTTTCGGGTGTGGCTAACTGCCTCGTCTCTGTGGACAAACAGCCTCACAGCAGCACCTGATACATGCGAGTTTCTGGTTACCTCTTTCTGATGTGATTTCAAACCTATTTACACTCTAATAAAGGAATGAAACCAATGAGTCAAAACCAAACAATTCTTGCCTGCAGACTCGATTGCCTCATTGCCTTCTGCCATTCCTCGCACCTGTTGATCCTGAGGCTTACGAAGCGGTCGCAAACATTTCTCAAAGTATGACGTCGTCACCGCAGTCGAGCAACTCAGCTTTTATATGCAAGAGCAAAACATAATGATTACCAATATAACCACTTGTAGAAATTCATAAACAATCACTAATTGTGTCTTGAAGAAATATTCTGGGGTGACAAGCTTAATTATGGCATAATGTTGATAATTTCAGGTTTTCTTTTTAAAAAAAGGCAAAACCTAAGGTTAAAGGGTGAGGCACTTATAATGAGAGTATTTTAAATGCTCCAATTTTTGCAGAAATATTAAGCTTAAAATGCATAAAAGCCCTCAGATTAATTTTTATGTAAAACATTGTGTATTATTCTAGCTGTAATGTTCATTTTAGGGTTTAAGCCTCGTAAAATCTATGGAAGCCTGTGTCTGCCACTGAATAAGAGAAAAAAAGTTGCAATTCTGAAAAAATCAAGTCAGAAATGAAAGATATAAACTTACAATTCAGACTTTTTTCCATAGAATTGCGTGATATAAACTCACAATTCTGAGAAATAAAGTTAGAATTGAAAGATATAAACTCACAATTTGCAATTCTGAGAAAAAAGTTTCAATTCTGAGAAAATAAAGTCAGAATTGATACAGACTTGCAATTCTGAGAAAAAAAGTAACCATTCTGTGAAATAAAGTCAGAATTGTAAGATATAAACTTACAATTCAGACTTTTTTCCTTAGAATTGCGTGATATAAACTCACAATTGTGAGAAAAAAGTTTCAATTCTGAGAAAATAAAGTCAGAATTGATACAGACTTGCAATTCTAAGAAAAAAAGTAATAATTTCTCAGAGTTTACAATTCTGAGAAAAAAAGTCATAATTCTGAGAAATAAAGTCAGAATTGCAAGATATAAACTCACAATCCAGACTTTTTTCCATAGAATTGCGTGATATAAACCCACAATTCTAAGAAATAAAGTTAGAATTGAAAGATATAAACTCACAATTTGCAATTCTGAGAAAAAAGTTTCAATTCTGAGAAAATAAAGTCAGAATTGATACAGACTTGCAATTCTGAGGAAAAAAAGTAACAATTCTGAGAAATAAAGTCAGAATTGCAAGATATAAACTTACAATCCAGACTTTTTTCCATAGAATTGCGTGATATAAACTCACAATTCTGAGAAATAAAGTTAGAATTGAAAGATATAAACTCACAATTTGCAATTCTGAGAAAAAAGTTTCAATTCTGAGAAAATAAAGTCAGAATTGATACAGACTTGCAATTCTGAGAAAAAAAGTAACAATTCTGAGAAATAAAGTCAGAATTGCGAGAAATAAAGTTAGAATTGAAAGATATAAACTCACAATTTGCAATTCTGAGAAAAAAGTTTCAATTCTGAGAAAATAAAGTCAGAATTGATACAGACTTGCAATTCTGAGAAAAAAAGTCATAATTCTGAGAAATAAAGTCAGAATTGCAAGATATAAACTCACAATTCAGACTTTTTTCCTTAGAATTGCGTGATATAAACTCACAATTGCAAGTAATAAAGTCAGAATTAATATAAACTCGCAATTCTGAGAAAAAGTCGTAATTCTGAGAAATAAAGTCAGAATTGCAAGATATAAACTCACAATTCAGAGTTTTTTCTTAGAATTGCGTGATATAAACTCACAATTGCAAGTAATAAAGTCAGAATTAATATAAACTCGCAATTCTGAGAAAAGGTCGTAATTCTGAGAAATAAAGTCAGAATTGAAAGATATAAACTCACAATTCAGAGTTTTTTCTTAGAATTGTGTGATATAAACTCACAATTGTGAGCTCTAAAGTCAGAATTGAAACAAACTCGCAATTCTAAGAAAAAAAAGGTTGTAATTCTGAGAAATAAAGTCAGAATTGTAAGATATAAAATCACAATTCAGACTTTTTCCCTTAGAATTGTGTGATATAAACTCACAATTGTGAGTTCTAAAGTCAGAATTGATACAAACTCACAATTCTAAGAAAAAAAAGGTTGTAATTCTGAGAAATAAAGTCAGAATTGTAAGATATAAAATCACAATTCAGACTTTTTCCCTTAGAATTGTGAGTTTATATCTCATAATTCTGACTTTATATCATGCAATTGTGAGTTAAGTCAGAATTGTAAGATATAAACTCGCAGTTCTGAGAACATCAGTCTGTTTCCCCCATATTTGGACTTTATAACGCACAATTGCGAGTGTATATCTCACAATTCTGGGAAAAAAAGTGAGAATTCTGAGATATAAGCTCGCATTTGCGAGAAAAATGACAGAATTGCATGTTTTTCTCACGCAATTCTGACTTTATAACTCTGGCAGAACCAGACTTCCATAAAAATCAGATACATCTTCTCATCGAAAACATCAGTAAGCATTTTTTCCCACTAAAATCATGCTAAAACACATATTGTTCATGTATTATGGCTTTACTATTGGCCTGATTCACTTTTATTGTAAGCGCAGGTTGAAATGTATTTTTTGTGGTAATTAACATTATCCCACAAGTGCCCAGAATATTCCTTTAATGGCCATACAAGTCAAATCAAAGTATCTTGAGAGTGCCGTACCACCCAGAGGGGGACGATCCTACAATCCACAATAATCCAGATTACATAGATGCAATACTGAAAACAAAAGAGCTGGAAAGGTCTGTTCAGTGTCAACGCCGGCGGCCATTTATCAGAACCATCAACGGGTTTCATTCTCAGGCGACTGGCACAATACCTCTGACAAACAGGAGGGCTTCCCATTCTTTGCGACTGCCACTGGGAAAACGGATTTGAGGAATTAATCTTAGCGTGGAACTGAAGAGGAGAGAGTAACCAGGCCTCAGTATTGTCCCCTTTCCTCTGAATAGGGCTTTGTGAGGGGAGCACAGCTGCCACCATCGTCACACCCATCTTTGGGACGCACTTTCATCCAGATGGGTTCGGTGGTATTTTCGCACGTAGAGGTATGTGGAGGAAGTCAGGTGATTTAAGAACACAAAGATCTATTAGGTGCAACCCAACCATACCATAAGCAACAAGTTGCAACAAGCTGCGGGACCACAAATAGTTGCTGACGGCACCATTTTTGACAGCTCTGTGCGATAACGGAAATAGCACTGCACCTGACACACAGGGAGCTCTGGGTTGAGAATAGAATGAGCAGAAGCTCTCCAGAGGGTCTCTGGCTAAATGGCCTCTGTCCCTCTCCCCTGCTGGTGGTGACAGCTGCCCGGTAGTAAGGGTCTTCCCTCCAAAACTTGGCCATTATACCCCAGCTGTGAGCAGCTGGTCTCCCATAAACACACACACACACATCCTCTGGATCTGGCTATTCAATGGCAATGTGATGTAAATGAGGGCAAGGCGAGAACATCATTCAGCTTTTCTTGTTTTGAGGTGGGACCAGAGTCATCTAAACATCTTTAACTATTGACTTCTATCCACCTGGAGCAATTTTAAGACTTTTGAATGCACATTAAGCTTGAAAAAGTGCCTAAAGGGACGGTCACATAATGAAATTTTCAAAAAAGTTTGTAGACAAAAAAGATTTTTAAAAGTTTGCATACGCTTTGTTCTTAATACTGTGTCGTTACCTGAATTTAGTGATAGTTGTTCATAAGTTGTTTGTCCTAAACAGTTAAACTGCCTTCTGTTCTTCAGAAAGAAAAAAAAAAACTTTCAGGTCCCACAGGTTCTTTGGTTTTTCAGCATTTTTGTTTATTTGAACTCTTTCCAACAATGACTGTATGATTTTGAGATCCATCTTTTCACACTGAGGACAACTGAGGGACTCATATGCAACTATTACAGAAGGTTCAAACACTCACTGATGCTTCAGACGGAAACACGATGCATTAAGACCCTTGGGGTAAAAACTTTTTGAATTTGAAGATCAGAGTAAATAAACTTATTCTGTCTTCTGTGAAACATGAAAGTATCTTCTGTAGCTTCTGAAGGGCAGTACTACATGGAAAAAATATGATATTTTGGCAAAATAAGAAAAATGTACACATCTTCATTCTGTTCAAAAGTTTTCACTCCTGGCTTTTAATGCATAGTTTTTCCTTCTGAAGCATCGGTGAGTGTTTGAACCTTCTGTAATAGTTGCATTTGAGTCCCTCAGTTGTCCTCAGTGTGAAAAGATGGATCTCAAAATCATACAGTCATACAATACAATCAATACACAAAAATGCTGAAAAACCAAAGAATTTGTGGGACCTGAAGAACTTTTTACTGTTCAGGACAAACAAGGAACTCATGAACAACTATCACTAAACAAAAAAACGCAGCTGTGGATCATTCAGGTAACAACACAATATTAAGAATCAATGGGGTGTAAACTTTTGAACCGGGTCATTTTATAAATTTAACTATTATTTAGTCTTGTGGACTATATGTAAACATCATTTATGTGAAATATCTTATTCATAAAAAAAACATGCATTTTGTATGTTTCTTTCTTATTTTCATCAAATAATTATCATTTGGCACGTCTTGCAAACTTTGCATCACTTTGAGTATTCTCTGTAGATCCCACCTTCTCACGCACCACGATTGGTCAATTATGTACAATGCCTGCATGTTATTGGTCAAACTATGTTTCAATTATTACCTTCAGCAAGTGTGAAAATAGGAAAACAAAGGCAAAACCTGAATATTTTAGGCAATATAGAAATCCCATCCGGGTAAAAGAGGACATATGGTCACCCTAGTGCAGCTCACACAGAAACAAACTAGCCTTTGCGGCAAATTCATGAACAACTTGAACCCGTTGCGAAATTTGCATAGGAATCACACGGATTCCTATTAAAATGACTGGATTAGGTACGTGAAAATGCGCCAAACAACGGCAAATGTGACCGCAGATTTAGTGTCCACTTTGTATACGCTTTGTTTACGCCACGCAGACCGGACGTTGCCACCACTTGGGTTCTTTCAGAAGCTCTGCCTTCTGTTGCTTTTCGAGGATGTTAATATGGTGCTGTCTGGTTGCATTTATTACCCCACTAACAGCACAAAACAAACGTCTGTTCCCAGAAGATGACACAGTCACAGATTAACTCGAAGAAGGAGAGCTGTCGCCAATGAGCATGAGAAAAAAGGAGGAAGAAAACAAAATGTGTTTGTGTGCGCGGGGGGCGGCGGGGGGCATCCAGGGGACAGAAAGAGCTCCAACGTTATTAGATTTGCAACAAGCCGCAACACTGCCGCCCTTTGTGCGCCGGCCTCCTCCCCCGTCCCATCCCGTGCGCCTCCCGGAGTCCAGAGCTCGTCTCCTCCCTCTCCGTAACCCTGGCTCTCCTGTCCCATCCCTTCCCAGAGGTCCAAGTCCTCTCCAGGCAATCTCCAATGGAGTGGAAACGATCCCGGGACACAATGCCCACTTTCTGAATGGGGCTTCAGCATGCCACCGGTGCTCTGTCACCAGCAGATGGGGAGCTAATTAGGAGCCATTAAGGCACTTTGATAGTGTGTGTGGGAGCCAGGCGGAGAGTGTGGAGTGTGAAAGTGTGTGGCGAGCGGGGAAACCGCCGTTCACAATCTGCTACAGCAGGACCACTATGTGAAAGGAGTGGTACATGTCAGGACCATTGACATATCATCAGGACCGAGACTTTATGATGTCAAACAGAGTATATATGATAATATATACATTGGTTGTTGATTGAATGGAGGCAGATTGATTTCAAGCCCAATTTAAAGAGTTCACTAAAAAATGAAAATTTAGTCATTAATTACTCACCCTCATGTCGTTCCAAACCCATAAGAAAACCAGTTCATCTTCAGAACACAAATTAAAACCCTGCATAGACAGCAATGCAACTGATACGTTCAAGGCCCAGAAAGGTAGTAAGAACATCATTAAAATAGTCCATGTGACATCAGTGGTTCGAATGTAATTTTATGTGCAAAAAACAAAAATAACAACTTCATTAAGATTTCTTCCGTGTCAGTCTTTGACGCACGTTCACGCATGCATGTGATGCCGCTGATACAGGAGCCGGCCGAATAAAGTCGCTATTTTTGTTTTCTTCGTGCACAAAAAGTATTCTCGTAGCTTCATAAAATTACAGTTAAACCACTGATGTCACATGGACTATTTTAACAATGTCCTTACTACCTTTCTGGGTCTTGAATGTGTCAGTTGCATTGCTGTTAACGCAGGATACGTTTGTAAATTTAACGACTTTGCTTTTCTGCTGACATTGCTTAGGCTTCACATAGGCCTCAGAATATGTGTGAAATAATCTCCAAATAGCAATTAAACAAAAATTTATTTTGGCTTTTACCGGCCTCCATCCAATCAATTCCCAAAGGATCAAATCAGTTCCAGTCCTACATTACCCCATTTCAGAAATATACGTCATGCTACGGAATTCAGATGTGTTGTGAAAAGCTATTCTCACTGACTTCATGTCATAGTATGACTCACGCAAGCTAATTAGGTCATTTTATGTCTGTTCCTGGTGAACCGTATTGTCTTATTGCGCTTCGCATTGAACACTTCCTCTCTCTGTCTTACTGCTTTGTGTAGCTGTGATGTTGTGAATTAAAGAGTTCATAGCCAGCAGATGACACAGCACAGAACACTGCAGCCTTGTCAGACAGCGATCACATGACTTCTGACAGGATGTGATTCCCTCGAGGACAATTATCCGAGGCCACTCTTCCCATGAGAGGGAAAAGTCAAAGATACATGCAGATGCTGCAAGAAGAAGAAGAGCATTCACACTCAGCCCTCACCAGCTTTTTCGGCTGTGGGACATATTGTGAGAAATAAGTAGTCATAAATTAGGACGAGCTTATGTAAGTTAGATTTTAGTATACACTTTTAAAAATAAAGGTATTGGCACTGATGGTTGCATGAAGAACCTTAAACATCCATTGAAACTTTTAAATGCAGAAAATGTTCTTTATAGTCAAAAAAGGTTCTTATTATTTTTAAAACGTTGTTTACAATGGTTCTATGGCACCACTGCAAAAACACCCTTTTTGAATCTTTATTTTTCAGAGTGTATATATATATATATACGAATAAAAAGGAGTGACTGCTGTCCAGTGGCCAGCATATGAGATCATCAAACAATAAATCCTATATAATTTGTAACTTTTTTTTTCTTTGAGCTTCCTTGCTCCACTTCTAAGAATATGTTTTATATTTTACCAAGAGTTCATAAGGGTGTGTGAGTGTGTGTAAGGGGGATGTTACACTCTTTGCCTCTCTTTGCCTTGATGTGCAGTAAACAGGCTTTGGAGAGCCCAGCTGTGAGGGCTTATTGTTGGAGTCGGTAGGAAGTGCTGATAGCTTGCGCAGCTGAACAAAAGCGGGATGAGCGAGTGGAGGGGCGCTCCAGACTCGTCGGCTCCAGCCGAGATTCTCTCTCACAGTCCCGATACTGCACTCCCATTGTTCAGCTCCTCCTCCGCCTCCCCTCAACCCCGCTCAGCTGTGACCGAGCCAGAAACGCTCCAGTCCCTCTAACTCCAGCAGGATGTATTGCTATGTGTGCGAGGCGTCGGTAAAAACACTGCGCGCACGTTTCGGTTTCTGGTTTTATTTATTTTTTTAATTTTGTTTACATTTTAATTTTTTTTTTATAAATCATGAGGGTGTTCTTAGTTTTATTTTATTTTTTTGTCAGAACAAAATGGCTTCTTGCATGTTAAATTTTTCTTTTTTATTTTCCAAATATTAATAAAGTTAAGAATTTTACGTTGCAATAAAATAAAAGGGTCACTGGAATGTAAAAAAAAACAGCCCCTCTGGCTCAATAGGCTATTTTTCACTTTGTCTCTCACTTTTGTGTCTTTACAAGAGTCTTTCGGGACGACAATGGCAGTTTGCAGGTGCGCGGAGCGGTAATCGCATCAGAGGTTTTAAGTGATAAATGAGCGCTGACCAGTTTGTTCTCAGGATTCCGCGGCGCGCAGGTGAATGGGGGAGAGTGGAGGGATGCTAGCCTGTTGTTTGTTGTTGCTATAGAGACCGCCCGCTCGGCGCCAGGCTGACAGGCGTCAAGGCTCGAATGAATGGGTGACGTCACGGCGCTGGCGCCCGGCAGTCTGCTTCGGTTTGTTTGGACAATCTGGGGGAAGAATCAGAGCACAGCAATGCAAAGTTATGCGAGTGCGCGCTCAAGGCGACGCGCACAAATGAAGGAATTCGGAGGTTTGTGTGAGGAAACGCATTCAAAGAAAGACAATGAGAGACAATCATTGCTGGAGAATAAACAGATTTGAATAAAAATGAGATTTGATTGCACGCCAAACCAAAGCACTTAGTGCACGATAATGGACTATGAATACGTTATGTGCATGCATAATAGTTGAAAACTGCTGAAGTATCATTAGCATGTACACATAATTAGGCAACACTTCACAATAAATGACATATACTGAAGCACAAGGAATTTCATAGCATGTCTTGTTGCACCACGATTTTATCAGATTGCATAAAACCCACAAGACACATATTTGATATTAAGCAACGATTTATTAACTTTCTGGCTTAAAATGCATTGTGAAAAATTAAGTCAAGAAATAATGAAAGTTTAAAAGTTTAAACTGCTGCTTCGATTTACAGTCTGACATTCTTGAAAAGCAATATGTTAGCAAAATATATATAAAAATAAAGTTATTAAAAACAGCTTTTTAGCTTTTAACTTTGCTTAACAAAGTTTTAAAATAGTATTTTTTGATTTTAGTGTTTTTAAAAAATGATGGCGAAATAAAAACCATTGTGACATAACCAACACGCATGAAGCCATTTTGTTGTCATGTGACAAAATAATAACAGAGATCTTCCCTTTAGGCCCTCATGATAACTTAAAAGTTAAAAATATATACTTTTTGTTTTGTTTAGGTTGTTCCAAGTAACAGGATTTATGTAATCAGATTACTTTTTTCAAGTAACTAGTAAAGTAACATTACTTTTTAATTTACAAGAAAATATCATGAGTTACTTTTTTCAAATTCCTGTCCCATGTTGAGAATGAATGTAAACATGCATTAATGCATCTCACTCACAAACAAACAAAACAGATTCAGTATTCATCAAAATGAATAAAAACATTGAAATGCAACTGAGAATATGACGCAAACCTGCAATAACTAAATGTGTTAAATAACACAACTATTCTTTTATGTAGGCTATTTAATCTATTTTATTAACCAGTGCCTTTGCTGCTGACCTTCGATGGTCCGATTCAACCATACTAATAAGTAAAAATGACTTGAGATAAACTAACATTTGTTCTTCTTCTTCTATTTTTATTGCTGAAGAGTGTTGAACTTTCTTCTTCTGTGTTCTGCTGTACAGACGTGAACTTACTTTTCCTTCAGCCTGAGGCTTTTGGTGTGAAAGGGCTTGCCAAAAATAGAACTTTAATATTAAAAACAAACAAGCAAGCCCTGCCCAGATTTAAAAAGTAACGCAAAAGTTACATAACGCATTACTTTCCATAAAAAGTAACTACACTCATCAATGGTTCCATGAAGAACCTTGAACATCCATGGAACCTTTCGGTTCTTTATAGTCGAAAATGGCTCTTTCGTTTTTTAAAATGTTCTTCAAAACGGTTCTTTAGGGAACTAAAAAATGGTTCTTCAATGGCATCACTGCAAAAATACTCTGTTGGAACCTTGATTTTTTTAAAATGTAAGAAACGTAATGAGTTGCTTTTTTTAAGAAGTAGCACAATATTGTAATGCATTACTTTTAAAGTAACTTTTCCCACTTAAAATATGTTATGTTGGTATTGCATTCACACACACACACACACACACACACACACACACACACACACACACACACACACACACACATGTTGGGTTTACATGATTTATGGGGACATTCCATAGGCGTAATGGTTTTTATACTGTACAAACCGTACTTTCTATGGCCCTACACCTACCCTACACCTAAACCTAGCCCTCACAGGAGATTGTGCACACTTTTACTTCATCAAAAAAACTCATTGTGCATGATTTATAAGCCTGTTTCCTCATGGGGACCTGAGAAATGTCCCCACAAGGTCAAAATCTACTGGTATTCCTATCCTTGTGGGGACATTTGGTCCCCACAACGTGATGAATACCAGGTACACACACACACACACACACACACACACACACACACACACACACACACACACACACACACACACACACACACACACACACACACGTGTGTTTAAGGTGCACAGTTCTCCCAGAAATGGTTGTGACAAGTTAAATGGATGGAAACAAAGATGCTGATGAAACATTTTACAGTGCGCTTTGTGTCTTGAAGCAGCCCACATACGAAGAAAGCTTGTTTCATTTGAAAGTAATAACTGTTGCCTGTTGATCCTCGACCACCCCCACCCTCTGCTTGATCTGTCTGCTTCACCTGTGGAGTGCACAGACAGCTGGATATCCACAGATCATTCGCAGAAGACACATTTGTTTCCATTTGTAACACCATCCCCCAAGCATATTGTAACTGCGATAACAGAGCCGCGTTGTGATTGGCTCAGCCACCGACTCTAGTGCAACCCTATTGGCTCGCGCCTGCAAACACGAGTGTTTGGTGACGCCCACAAGCCCCGACATCCTTTAAATACCGAACAACTCGGCTCTGTAAAGCATGTGGTGAACTGTCATCGCACTCTCGTCGACTCAAGAGCCTAACGGAGTACGAGCGTATCTCTTCAACTCATTCTCTTTGACTTAAGCGTCAACTTCTACAGCCAGCCAAAATGAAAGTTGTGGGACCTACCTGCGCGCTGAAGAGCAGCAAAGTTGGAGGCGAAGATGTTGTCCGCTGCCTCTCTGACCAAAGCCTGGCCATCTCCAAATGCAAGATTCCGCTGCTGGACGAGCAGATGACCATGTTTCTGCAGGACATGAACAGCTGCTACAGCAAACTGAAAGAGCTGGTGCCCACGCTACCGACCAACAAGAAAGCCAGCAAGGTGGAGATCCTGCAGCACGTTATTGATTACATCTGGGACTTGCAGGTGGAGCTGGATAGCAAGAAGAACCAGAGCTCCGCTCCAAGAACTCCGCTCACGACTCTGAACGCGGAACTGGCCAGCATTTCTGTTGAGGTAAATATCGTCTAAATGATAGCCTATATGGTGATTAACATAATGTTGTTTTCATAACCAGCATGTCTGAATGACCTGACTCACGATGTTTCCTCTCTTGTTTTGCAGAATGGCTGTTCAGACGACAGAATCATGTGCCGTTAAAGTTGATGCTCCCGGTTTCAAGTCAACTGATCGAAGAAGCGTCGCGAAGAACGAACAAGGTGCGCTGCGGTGATGATGGACCAGAACCGCCGTGACGCCTTGAACTGTGTTGGGAGAATCTCCATCTCCTGTTGTAGAGGAAAACAAACTTTCAGTAGAGAGTCACAAAAACCCGTGGACATGAGAAGTGAAGTGTGACCGTCTCTCAGAGATCTTCCCAAACATATCGATGTGTGTTAGCTGTGGAATCCATGGCGATTATTCACTTACAGTTCACGCATTTCCCTCTCGGTCAAAGTTTCTCCAATGTTTTGATAACTTTTTCTAGAACAATGTCTATTTTGTTGTAAAGTTTTCTCAGATTACTGAGCGAAAGAATGTATTGTATATTACAATGACATATGATGTGAACGCCTTATTGTGTTTTTTACAATGTATATTGTGTTTTTTAATTAAAACAAGAAAATGAGACGTATATCTGACTTGTTTGATCAATTTCTGTGTGTGTGGTAATGAATGGAATGAATTGAGAATTCTGTGTGACTATTCAAAATAAGTGCTGTTTAGTTTTACTGACACCTAAAATGAGCTAATCTCAGAAGGTTAGAGGTCATTTAGCCTTGCAAACACATTAAATATTTAGTTGTAACATGTTACAACATCCTTGCTAATACTTAACTTGACACTTGTCACTACAGTGACTTGCCAATTTAAACTTGATATATTTCAGTAATTCGAAAGTGAATGTATCACTTCAGACTAACGTTTAATCCAAACAAAACTATAAATCAGTTATACTATTTAATGGGTTACTTTGTTATTGTTAACACATAGCCTAACAATAGCTTAACAAAACGTTAATATCGATTGTTTAAAGCTATATCTAATAAATATAGGCTAACTAAATTGACACAATGAATAGCATATAAACAAACACCAACATAAATGTAAACGTCTTAAAATATGAATAGGATGGATGATGGGTTTATTAAAGTCGCATTACATTGATTGAATAAAATAATTAAAATGTATTAAACTAGCTTTTGTTGGTTAAAGATTGCTTCGTTTATTCATTAAGGTTATTTTTAGCTTGTGATATTTGTAAACACGTTGGAAAGTCTTTAATTCGGCTTCGTTTTAAGCATCCCAGTATTTAGGAGGCGGGTAACGGAAGGGTTAAGTGTTTTCCGAGAAAAAGGCAGTTCGTTATAAGATTTATTCCGTCTCCCTGGTGCAATGTTTTTCTCATTTCCCTGCGGTGTGATGCGCGCAGCTGCAGGCCTCGCGATGTGCGGCTCGGCCAGTGTGTGTGATTGTGTTTGTGTGATCGCTTTGTGCCAAGGGCAGGGGAGGGCGCAGACTGAGCGGCGCCGCCGCACACCTGGGGAAGTTCAGGTTAAATCGCTCCACATTCCTCGGCACACAGCTGATTGAAACATTAACAAACAGTAATCCGCAAGCCCGGGCTGCAGATGGGCCGGGAACGCCGCCAAGGAACTCTCACTCCCTCTGTATAGTTTCCCACATACTACAACGAAAGCTTCTTTTAATAAGAACCTAGCGCATTTAAACATAGCGCCACACACTACAGCCAACTTTTCCACTAACGCTTTTAAAAGAAGAGGCGAAAGGAACGTTGTGTTTTTTTTGGGCCAGTGTGAAATAGGCCTACTTGAAATTAATTGTAAGAGTTTCCCCTGTAAATTAAGGTAATTTTATGTTAATTAACAGACGTTTAGTCTATGTATGTTTACTGAAACTTCTCTCAGACTCTCAAACAGATTTGACAGGAAAAGTGATGGATAATCTGTAGGCTAAATCCGTTTTTGGTAAATCCTTATGCTCATTGTTGTCATTGGATGCTATTTACGCCCTTTTAATAATGAGGTTGAAGACAGTCCCCCTTTCAAGGATAAAGTTCGTTTTGTAGCTGTGAAGCTGGACATTTTAGCATCTAGCGCCTCTCTGTGGTAACACGGTTACTTTACTTTCACGTCATCCCAAACACATTTACGTTGGTATTATGAAGACTTTCCGCCGACTTATTATGACCACTGTTTATTTTTAACTAACAATATTTTTTGTAGCCTACCATAACCTTCACAGAAACTTTTTGAGGTATTTAGATAAAGGTAAATTAATTAAATTCTCCATTTAAAGTCATTTTGAGCCACTTGAAGAGTTTGGAGATGATGTTTACAAAACTCCACATTCTACCCTGAAAGAGTTTGTGTGGAAACAGTTTTCAATGAGAAGTTGCTTGTAAATTTCCACAAATAATAACAAAGAATGGCAAGTGACATAGCGTTAAATGTTACAATTTGAAGTTGAAAAACTAAAAAAGTATTTTCTTGTAAAACAACGCCAATAATCTGTTTTATTTACAGCTTCAGAAAAAAAGCAAGTGTACTAACCCTAAAAAAAAACCTGTTGATAAGAGTGAATTTTTGGAAATTTAGATTTATACAAATAAATAAGCTTTCCAATGATGTATGATTTGTTAGGATATGACAATATTTGGTTGAGATACGACTATTTGAAAATCTGGAATCTGCAAAAAAATCCAAATATTGAAAAAAATCGCCTTTAAAGTTGTCCAAATCAAGTTCTTAGCAATGCATATTAATAATCATAAATTAAGTTTTGATGTACAAATGTACAAAATATCTTCACGGAACGTGATTTTTTCTTAATATCCTGTTTTTGTTTTTTGGTATAAAAAGAATATTTCACTATATTTTGAAGACATTTTTATTTTGACCAAGTTTGGCCAGGAATATTATAGTTAACTAAAACTGAAACCATTAATTTTTTTTTTTACTTGAAATAAATACATTAACTTTATTTCAGTTAATTGTCAAGGCAAAATTTCTCATTTTTATTTAGTTGAACTTATAAAATAAAAACATAAATAACTAAAACATAATTCATAGAATTACATATACTGACTGCCGTTCAAAAGTTTGAGATCAGTTAGATTTTTTTTTTTTTTACAGAACACATTTCTGCTAATGAAGGCTACTTTTATTTGATTAAAAATACAGAGAAATCTGTAATATTGTGAAAAATAATTGCAATTTAAAATAGTGTATATTTTATTTTAATATACTTTAAAGAATAGAATTTATTCCTGTGATGCAAAGCTGAATTTTCATCATCCATTGCTATAGTCTTCAGTGTCACATGATCCATCAGAAATCATTCTAATATGCTGATTTATTATTATTGTTGGAAATATTAATATATATATTTTTTGGAGCCTGTGATTCTTTTTCGGGATTCTTTGATGAATAAAATGTTAAAAAGAACAGCATTTATTTAAAAAAGAAATCTTTTGTAACAATATACACTACAGTTCAAAGTTTAGGGTTAGTAAACCTTTTCTATCTTTCTTAAAAAAAGAATGTTTTTAATTCAGCAAGGATGTGTTAAATTGATAAAAAGTGATAGTAAAGAACTGTAAAAAAAATGTATATTTTGAATAAATGCTGATCTTTTAAACTTTTTATTTAACCTTTTTTAATCCCAGGTTCCAAAAAAATATTAAGCAGTACAACTGTTTCCAACATTGATAATAAATCAGCATATTAGAATGATTTCTGAAGGATCATGTGACACTGAAGACTGGAGTATTGATGCTGAAAATTCAGCTTTGGAACAAATCACATTTTAAAGTATATTAAAATAAATTGCAATAATATTTCATAATATAACTTCTTTTTGATCAAATAAATGTAACTTGGATGAGCATAAGAGACTTCTTTTAAAACATTAAAAATCTTACAGATCCCAAACTTTAAATGGCAGTGTAGACATTTAAAAACAGTAATAAAAAAAAAAAAAAGAAAACATAAAATCAGGGTTCCCATTCTAAGCCAAATGTCAAATTCCCTAACTTTCACGAAACAAAAAAAGCTGAATTTCCATGACCTACAGTGAATGGATCCATCCATTTGCAAGATTTATTTACTTCTTCACAGATGTTTTTAGTACAAAAAACAAACATACACACTACTTTTTTCCCGCTTACCTATTAACTGCACTTTGATATTTTTCTGTACCATTTCTACAGAAATATTATTTTTTGGTTTTTATGCTTTTAGGGGTTAAACGCTCTGAAGGAGTTTTTGTTTGTCATCAAACTCATCATTCAGTCTTTATTTCTTCAAATTTAGTTTATTTTTAATACCTAAAGTGGTCATTTTGTGTGCAATTTTGCCTTAGTTAACAGGTAAAGCCTGGTGACTGCATTTGACCTAAGTGACTGCCAGTTGACAAACCGAAAGGCAAAAAAATGGAGCTGAAAACTAGCCTAACCTTAAATAAATATAAACCTTAAATAAAATGATTTAAAAAAATTACATTTTGATAAATGTGACCCTGGACCACAAAACCAGTCTTAAGTAGCACGGTTATATTTGTAGCAATAGCCAAAAACACATTGTATGGGTCAAAATGATAAATTTTAGGCCTAAAATCATTAGGATATTAAGTAAAGATCATGTTCCATGAAGATATTTTGTAAATTTCCTACCATAAATATTTCAAAATGTAATTTATTGATTACTAATATGCTTGGCTAAGGATTTTTATTTGGACAACTTTAAAGGCGATCTCCTCAATATTAAGATTTTTTTGAACCCTCAGATTCCAAATTTTCAAATAGTTGTGTCTCGACCAAATATTGTCCGATTCTAACAAACCATATCAATGGAAAGCTTATTTATTCAGTTTTTAGATGATGTATAAATCTCAATTTTAAAAAACTGACCCTTATGCACTGTAAAAAGTTTTCCCCAGTTTCAACTTAAAAACTTAAGTTCATCAGCTGCCTTAAAATTTTAAGTTAAATCAACTTAAAACTACAAGTAATTTCAACTCACAACAATAAAATTAGTTCAGATGACTTGCACTTTTAAGTTGATTTAACTTAAAATTTTAAGGCAGCTGAAAACTTAAGTTTTTAAGTTGAAACTGGTGAAAACTTTTTACAGTGTGTCTGGTTTTGTGGTCCAGAAAATGGAAACTGAATTTTAAAGCAACAAACCAAAATCTGTGATATTCCATGACTTGGACAAAAAAAAAAGACTTTTAATGTCTGGAATAGTCCTTTTAAAATGACATGATATTCCAGAAATTCCATGACCAGTGTAAAAAGTTTTCACCAGTTTCAACTTAAAAACTTAAGTTTAGCAGCTGCCTTAAAATGTTAAGTTAAATCAACTTAAGTCATTTAAACTCACAAGTTAAATCAACTCATTTTTATTGTAATACATTAAAATGACTTGTAGTTTTAAGCTGATTTAACTTAAAAACTTAAGGCAACTGCTGAACTTAGGTTTTTAAGTTGAATCTGGTGAAAACTTTTGACAGTGTGGGAACCCCGTAAAATACAAAAATAAGAAAAAGAAAAGAAATAAAACTTAATTTACTTTTATACATTTTCATACCGTTTACTTCTGAATGCTCAAAATAAATAAGTAGGCACATACATGTGTCACGTTTAAATAGAACTTTTATTTACAACAATATCAACATCAAGCAAAATAATTAAGTGTATTGTAATTTACATCCTGTAAAATGTGAGCTTATCTTCCATGTTCACACCCCTCGGTCAACCAGTTCTGAAAGCACACCAGAATAACCTCGATTTCCCGGAATTATCATTTCAAAATAGACTTTGTCACAATCAATCAACAGTAACCTAGCGAAACGAACACAAATGATAGTGTTGCTTTCCTGAAAAGACTGAAGAGACCGACTTATTATTAGTTTCCCACTGTATTTGATTCCCGCACCTGGGAATCAGCATTATTTGAAGTCACTTAATGGTCAAGACTGGACTAATGAAGCGGCCGAGGATCACTGCACTACAGAAATGGATTCCTTATTACTCATACTTTTAAAAAGCACATCCGAGAGGCTCTTAAAAGTGGTTTAAGAAAAGTTTCAAAATGAGGTGTGTTGTCTTGGCAGTTCTGTAGATATTCATAATCATCAAAATCTTACAAAACTTAAACTGAAGAACGAATAAACCGCATGATAGAGAAACCCTCCGAAAGCACAGACAATACTGCTAAAATATTAACTGGCCTCAAAAATAAACAGGTATACTTGGTTTTGTATGTATACAGTATATAGTACAAAATCATAATATGTAGTAATATGTTCGTATGATATGTACCTTTTACTCAGCGCGTTTGCGCAAAAACATATATAAATGGATACATTTCTGTAGTCAAACTTGAGAAATCAGAAAAAGACTGAAAAAATATCTTTGGATTGTGCATGTTTCTTAAAGGTAGATTTCTGAAGAACCGACAGTATGATACAGTGAGAAAGTGAGTTCTTTTTCTTAATAAGAGCTAGCTTAAAGAGCAAAAACATCATCTTTGCGTATCATCTAAAAACCATTTTTTCGCTCAGAACAACAAATGGAAACGATAATAAAATTATGAAACCGTCACTGCATAACATTTCCAATGTCGAACATTTAGAAAAAGTGCCATCTGAACATAATGGCGGTCACTGTTGAAAGGAAACGAAAAAAAAAAGAAAAGAAAAAGAGGCTGTGCCGGAAAAGATAAAAATAAAATATTTTCTCCCTTTGAAAAATTTAAAATAGATGTAAAACCCAGAGCAGTATTGACCTAAAATATAGATAAGATGGACCTAACCGGGCCCAAACTCTGTGCAAAAAAAGTAATGTAGTAAAAGCATGTATGATACATATGTAGCATACAGTATTTACAATTCCAATCTTATTCACACAAAAAAAAAAGAAAAAAAAAAGAAAAAAAGTCCTGTCTAATACTGCAGTACCATTTGCTTTTTGTTGACACAACACTTGGAGCCGGTGGCTTTGAGAGGAGGATTATTGCTTTGATATGCGTCAGTGATGAAGTTCTGGTGCTTACAATTCCCACGGTTTTCATTAAAACTTGTCTGAAACGAATTCAAAATAGACAATATGCACATAATCGTTCTATAAGGCTAGAAAAGCAAGAAATATATTGCAACTATCCTTTTCCGTACTAGCCTTAAAATAAAGTGCTCCCCCACACTGTCGAGTTGTACCACAACCGTTCCTACTCTGATCCCCCTGGTGGTTATGTTGTGTACTGCAGTACAGCCATGTGGGACAGGAGAGAGCCTGCTGCGCTCGCTACTGGGCGTATTCAGAAAGAAGCCCACAGAGAAGGCTTGAGTCTCTCTCTCTCTCTCTTTCCCTTTCCATGTCTTTCTCTCGCTCTCAGTCAAGGTTTCACTGGAGATTTCCAGTGGTTTCTTCTCTACGAGGCGGATTTTACAGCTTTATGTTGACATTTCCTCACTGGACTGATGTGTGAGTCCGAGTTCGAATCCAGCTTTGACACAGATAGCTCATTGCCTCAGCAGTACTTCTGTAAAGCACACAACATACAGGCACAGGTAAGTAAAAGACACATATTACATCTTTTAATGCATTTTCTTTTACTTTACAAGACATTAATTGAAGGACTGGAGTTGTGTGGATTACTGTAATGTTTTTAATAAGCTGTTTGGACTCTTATTCTGACAGCACCCATTCACTACAGAGGATCCATTGGTGAGCAAGTGGCGTAATGCTGAATTTCCCCAAATCTATTTTGATGAAGAAACTAACTCATCTACATTCAAGCCCAAAATTATTCATACCCCTGGCAAATTCTGACTTAAAGTTACTTTTATTCAACCAGCAAGTTTTTTTTTTGTTTTTTTTTTACCGGAAATGAAACAGGCTTCTCCCAAAAGATAATAAGACAATGTACAAGAGGCATCATTGTGGAAACAAATATTACCCATCTTTTATTTACATTTGAACAAAAAGTGGCATGTCCAAAATTATTCATACCCTTCTCAATAATCAATAGAAAAGCCTTTATTGGCTATTACAGCAATCAGACGCTTCCTATAATTTGCTGACCAGCTTTTTGCACGTCTCCACTGGTATTTTTGCCCATTTATCTTTAGCGATGAAATCTTTCATTTTGGATGGTCTCTTTGCCCCTTTCTGATCTTTAGCTCCCTCCACAGATTCTCAATTGGATTTAAGTCAGGACTCTGGCTGGGCCACTGCAAAATGTTAATGTTTTTGTCTGTTAACCATTTCTTCACTGCTTTTGCTGTGTGTTTTGGGTCGTTCTCGTGCTGAAATGTCCACTGGTGCCCAAGGCCAAGTTTCTCTGCAGACTGCCTGATGTTGTTGTTGAGAATTATGATGTATTGCTCCTTTTTCATGGTGCCGTTTACTGTGATTATGTTCTCTGGTCCACCGGCTGAAAAACACCCCCAAAACAATAGGTTTCCACCACCATGTTTGACAGTGGGGATGGTGTTCTTAGGGTTGAAGTCTTCTCCTTTTTTACGCCAAATGAAGGCTACATCATTGTGGCCAAACGATTCAATTTTTGTTTCATCTGACCATAAAACAGAAGACCAGAAGTCGTCTTCTTTGTCCAGATGAGCATTTGCAAAGGCCAAGCGGGCTTTTGTGTGCCTTATCTGGAGAAGTGGTGTCCTCCTTGGTCTGCGTCCGTGGAACCCAGCGGTGTGCAATGTCTGTGGACTGTCTGCCTTGAGATGTTCCACCAGCAGAGTCCAGATTCATCAGGATGGCCTTGGTGGTGATCCTTGAATTCTTTTTTACCTCTCTCACTATCCTCCTGGCCAGCACAGGTGTCACTTTTGGCTTCCGACCACGTCCTCTGAGATTTTTCATAGTGCGGAACGTCTTGTATTTTTGAATAATACTTTGCACTGTAGCCACTGGAACTTCAGAACATTTAGATATGGTCTTATAGCTCTTTCCTGACTTGTGAGCAGCCACAATGCGCAGCCGCAGGTCCTCAGTGAGCTCCTTTGTCTTAGCCATGACTGTCCACAAACCAACAGCAGAGAGCTTCTGTTTTTCACCTGTTGAGTTGATTAAAACAGCTGTTCCCAATGAATCAGGGTAATTAGGATGCTTTAGAACAGCTTGGACTATTTGGAATGGAATAGAACTTTGGATTTGCCCATAGACTGTGACAGTCTGCAAAGGGTATGAATAATTTTGGACATGCCACTTTTTGTTCAAATATAAATAAAAGCTAAGAAATATTTTTTTTCCACAGTGATGCCTCTTGTACATCGTCTTGGTATCTTTTGGGAGAAGCCTGTGTCATTTCCAGTCAAAAAAAACTTGCAGGTTGAATAAAACTAACGTTAAGTCAGAATTTTCAGGCTTGACTGTATATACTGGATGGTTTTAGGGCGAGTAAATGTTCAGCAATTTTAATTTGATCTGTACCTGATCAGGTCCCATTGGCATGCGTCCCATGCCCATGGCGTTCATGCCCATCTGGCCCTGCATTGGGGCCATCTGCCCTGCACCGTTGCCATTTACACCCCCTTGCATGGAACCATTCATCATCATTCCTCCGTACTGTCCTGGCGCCCCCTGCTGGGAATATTGCTGCTGCTGAGAGTATGAACTAGGAAACGGATAAAACAGCAGAATGAGTTAGTGACTGTTATTAAAAAACATGAATTAATGTTTAATATTGTGACTGACAAGTTCAATTAATTCACTATTTGTCTAAAAAATTTTGTGTTTATTTAGCACAGTGTTCCACACCAATCTCATTTTAGAATAATTTAGGTTCACTACTAAAATATTAGTATTTACTGATTTTATTTTTTTACTTTTATTCTTTATTGTAATTTTTTAAAAGTTATGTTGTTGTCTTTTTTATTAGTTTTTTATATTTTTATTTCAGTAATAGTTACCAATGTAAACACTGCTTTATACACTACAATATATATACTGCCATTCAAAAGTTTGGAATCAGTAAGATTTTTAATGTTTTTTTAAAGAAGTCTTTTCTGCTCATCAAGGCTGCAATCATTTAATTAAAAATACAGAAAAAAAAACTGTAATTTAGTGAGATATGATTGCAATTTAAAATAGTGGTTTTCTATGTTAATATAATTTAAAATAGAATTGATTGCTGTGATGCAAAGCTGAATTTTCAGCATCATTACTCCAGTCTTCAGTGTCACATGATCCTTAAGAAATCATTCTAATATGCAGATTTATTATCATGTTGGAAACAGTTGTGCTGCTTAATATTTGTTTGGGAACCTGTGATACCTTTTTCAGGATTCTTCGATGAATAAATGTTAAAAACAACAGCATTTATTTAAAATAGAAATCTTTTGTAACAACATACACTTTCATTTAAAGTTTGCGGTCAGTACATTTTTTTCTTTTCTACTTAAAGAAATTAGCACTTTTATTCAGCAAGGATGTGTTAAATTGATAAAAAAAAAATAATAGTGATAGTATTTTGAATAACTTTTTATTCATCTAAGAATCAAAGAATAAAGTATTACAGGTTCCAAAAAAATATTAAGCAGCACAACCGTTTCCAATATTGATAAATCAGCATATTAGAATGATTTCTGAAGGATCATGTGACACTGAAGACTGGAGTAATGATGCTGAAAATTCAGCTTTGCATCACAGAAATAAATTATATTTTAAAGTATATTAAAACTGATTTTTTTTGTTCTTTAACTATTATTAGTACTATTATTAGTATTCACTGACATTACTTACTTATTCATGGGCATGGGCCCCTGTCCCCAGCCTTTCATCTCTGCAGACTGGTACATTGGATTGCTCTGAGGGTGCTGTTGCATCATGGGATTCTGAGGGCCACCCATTCGACCAGACATCATAGTATTAGGAGGACTGCTGCCTGTTCCCACAAATGAAGGATCCCCCTGCTGGCCCATACCTGGAATCACAACACAGAGACATTTACAAGTAAGCAACAAGACAGTCGATTGAATATAGGAATCAAAAAATCCAAGCAAATCGAAATTCTGTTATTCAACTTGTCTCATTATGATATCTAGCCTACCATAACTGCCACCATAGTTAAAGGGCTGCTGGCCAGGCTGGTTCATTGGCGGTCCTCCCATAGGGGTGTCCATTCCTGCGGGAGCTGTGACATTCGGAGGGGGACTGAAACCTCCAGCTGCAACCTGCTGCTGTTGCTGCTGCTGTTGCATCAGCATCATCTGCATCCTCTGTCTTCTCATCTGGAGAAAAGGAGAAAGCAATGGTTAACGTCTGGAAGGGTTGAAACTATTTTAGATAGAACACTGGTTATGATTTGCTGCATCAGTCTTATACTTCAATGGAGGTTAAGTATCATATACACAATTTCACACAACAAACCTCTGTTTGAAGAGTTATCATTTCTCTGCTGCGCTGGGCCATCATCTGAGCATTCAGAAAACCAGGCTGAAAGATAAAGGAAGGATGATATTAAATAGAGACAACGAACATGTATAAGGCTTCAGATACCATCAAAAGATGAAAAGGTACCTGGCCGCCCATGCCTGGCTGCATGCTAGGTCTCATGCCAGGGTTTCCCGCAGGGTTGGTATCTGGCCTCATCCCCATGCCCTGTCTGCTCTGGTTCAAAAACTGCAACAAAGGAATATTCAAATGTTTTGATAAATGCTTGAGTAATCATTCATTAGAGAAGGGTTGCAATGCACTTTACAATAAGGGGTCATTTTTTAACATTAAATAATGTATTAGCTAACATGAACAAACAATGAAAATATATTTATTATGGCATTTATTAATCTGTTACCGTTAGTTAATAAAAATGCAGTTCATTGTTAGTTCAAGGTGCATTAACTAATGTTAAACATTAGTAAAATGTTGAAAGTAATATTAACATAGTGTAGAATTATTGTTCAATCTTAATGTTAACTAAATGAGTTAACTAATGTTAACTTACTGTTAAGTGTTACAGATTAATCAGTATAATAAAATGATCATGTAAATGTCATTACTTGTGCTGGATATAGGATTGCAAGTTTCATTTAGAACCTAAAATGCATGTTTAAAAAATATGATTTAACTTTAATTTAAACTAATTTTTGTTTGAATTTAAACCACTGAAATTGTAGAGCTAAATTTGTAAAGAAATATATTACTGAACAAATATTAACACTTTTGTTATTTAAAATTAAGAAGAATTTTTGGGAACTAATATTTATTACTCAATAGTTATTACCAAATGTTTAAAGCTACAATATTTTCACTATATATACACACACATTTACAATAATCACTGTTTGAAAAATGATGTTTAAATGGAGTCCTCAAAAATGCAACCTATTTCCATTTTTTGCTTCCATACATAGTCAAACCAAAAATTATTCAGACACCAGATATAATGTTTGAATTTTTTTTACTTGTGGGTGCAGGAAACTATAGTTCATTTATGCAAATGAAGATAGCAAAATAAAGTAAACTGACATATTAAACCCCAAAATTCTTCATAGAGTGGACTACTTCATTTACTTAAATAGTGGACTTTACTAATTTAATCTGACACTTGACCTGACCATGTTTTATACATACCTTTTTATCAGAGTTATGACATTATCAAGATGAATTTGTTCTGACTCTTTTCTATCACTGACGTTCAAACAGTGATATTGTGAGAAATTTGGAAGGTGTCTCAATACATTTTAGTTTGACTGTAATTCATTTGTGATTATCAAGATCAGTTTAACTCTGAGTTCTTGTCATGTTTTATTACCATTTTCTAAACTATGGCGAATAAACTGTGATAATGTGAGACATGCTGAAGGTGTCTGAATAAATTTTGGTTTGACTGTAGTTAAGCTACATAAAAATGCTCACATTAGAAAAAAAAATGTATGCAAGTAAATGTCATTTTTTAACTACATTAAAGTGGCACCCCAAGCTCCATCAGAAATCGCATTCAGTTAAAATAAAACGTGCTAAAATATAACGTTCTATATAGTATGAATATTGGTAGTATAAATGGCTACAGTTGAATCACTGCTGTCACATGGACTATTTTAAGAATGTCCTTACTACTTTTCTGGGCCTTGAACATGTCAGTTGCGTAGCTGTCTATGAAGGGTCAGAAAGACTCTGATTTCATCAAAAATAGCGTTCTGAAGTTAAATTAATGACAGAATTTTCATTTTTCGGCAAACTCTTTAATATTACATTAATTGATTACACTTCCTCATTGATCACTCATACTTGTGTCTTTTGCAGAAATTGTAAGTTGAGTGTTATTGCAGCATAGCTGCTCACCTGCTGTCCCTGCAGTCTCTGCTGGAGCTGATATCTGGTTGGATTCCCCATCCGAGGCCTTGTCATATTAGCACGAGGATGCATAGCGCCCATACCGCCCATTCCGGGAAAACCACCCTGCTGGTTCATCTGACTAATCATGGGGTTATAAGCTGCTGCAGTCTGCCCTGGCATGGGACCAGGACCAGGACCAGGTCCAGGTCCAGGACCAGGGTTGGGACCACGGCCATATCCGCCCTGCATCCCCATGGTAGGGGGCCCCGGGTAGCCCTGCCCATACATGCCCTTGGGGTCCATACCCATAGACGAGTCAGGTCCAGGACAAGGACCAGAGAAATGGTCTGTCGGAGGGGGCTGGTCTGAACTGTGACCCTAAAGAGAGAAAATAGCAAGATGGTGGTTTTCAGTGAATGTGACTGGACAGCAGCTCTAACATATTTAACGCCACAGTATTGAGGATTGTGATTTAGAAACTGAACGCATCGGTTACATGAAGCAGATCAGCTGGGTACCTGGTTGATGAGCTCTGGTATGCCAAGGGCACGGTCGATCTCCTCCAGAGCGATGACGTCAGTGTTGTTGAGTAGAGAGTCCAGCTGGTCCAGCAGAGCTCGCTCATCACTCTGACCCTCAGTGGTAGACGGAGGGACCAGAAGTTCATCCAGAGAGTTATTAAACGGCAGCCTGATACATAAAAAGCAGATGAAGAGGACGTTATTGACTTTCGTGTGTAAAAACCATCTAAATGTCTTTAAAACAAGATGAATGTATTTCATCTTAATCTTAACATGCACATAAAAGAATATACAATTGAAGTCAATAGTTTACATACACCTTGCATGATCTGCAAAATGTTAATTATTTTAGCGAAATAAGAGGGATCATACAAAATGCATGCAATTTTTTTTATTTAGTACTGACCTGAATAAGATATTTCACATAAAAGACGTTTACATGTAGTCCACAAGAGAATAGTTGAATTTATAAAAACGACTCTGTTCAAAAGTTTACATACACTTGATTCTTAATATTGTGTTGTTACCTGAATGATCCACAGCTGTGTTTTTTTTGTTTAGTGATAGTTGTTCATAAGTCCCTTGTTTGTCCTGAACAGTTAAACTGCCTGCTGTTCTTCAGAAAAATCCTTCAGGTCCCACAAATTCTTTGGTTTTTCAGTATTTTGTGTATTTGAACCCTTTCCAACAATGACTGTATGATTTTGGGATTTATCTTTTCACACTGAGGACAACTGAGCAACTCATATGCAACTATTACAGAAGGTTCAAATGTTCACTGATGCTTCAGAAAACTTTTTGAATTTGAAGATTAGGTCAATTAATTACTAAATAAAAAAAAATTATATTTAGGCAAAATAATAAAAAAAAAAAAACTTTATTCCAATCAGTTCAAAAGTTTTCTCCCCCGGCTTTTTATGCATGTTGTTTTCCTCTGAAGCATCAGTGAGCGTTTGTACCTTCTGTAATACTTTTCTGAAGAACAGCGGACAGTTTAAATGTTCAGGACAAACAAGGGACTCAAAAAAAACAAACTCTACTATTATAACTATTATTTTCTCTTGTGGACTATATGTAAACATCTTTTATGTGAAATATCTTATTTAGGTCAGTACTAAATAAAAAAAATAACATGCATTTTGTATGATCCCTTTTATTTTGGTAGGTAATTAACATTTTGCAGATTCTGCAAGGTGTATGCAAACTTTTGGCAACTGTATATTTTACTGTCTAGTACTTTTTTCATTTATGTTACCTGCTTGCAGTTGGTGCTCCCCCCATTTCCATCCCACCGTCTGGCCATGAAGGGGACTGTGGTGGAGGTGCCTGCCCACCGAACGAATTCATACCCATTCCTACCTCATAAGGCCCTGCAAAAACAATATCACATAGTTTGGAAGATTTAATTTGATGTGCTACCAGTTATAAGAGCTTCACTGCGAGTTATTTTGAATTAATACAACCTACCCATTTCCATCAGCTGCTGCTGCAACATGGATCTGGTTGCAGGAACGCTGTTCGATCGGTTAACCATGGGACCTCCCATCATGCTCTTAGGATTGTGGTCCATGCCTGCACGACCCATACCTGGGTGTCCGACAGGACTGCCAGAGCCAGACATTCCCCAATCTCCAGCACCTGCCATGGGGGGCCGATTGGGCATTCCCATTGGCCTGTTTGGACCTCCTGGGAAAAGCAAGTTGATAATGTTGATAATGATAATTCAGCTAAAGAATGAATTTATGTTGAGTTTTAGCACTAGTTTCACAGACAAGGCTTAGGCCTAGTCCCAGACTAAAATGCATGTCTGAGCTGTTTTAACTTAAAGAAACTTACACTGGCTGATCTTAAAATATGTCACAGTTATACTGTTTTGTCTCAGGATGCAAACAAGTAATGTTATTTTCTAAGGTTTATAAAAGACACTTAAATGTTCTAATTGAACTATGCCCTAATCCTGGCTTAACCTAACCCCTGTCTGTGAAACCAGGCAATAGAGTTACATATAAAAGATTAATGTTAATGGTTAATGTCAAAAGTTAAAAATATAAGAGACCCACCCATGCCCATCGGGTTGTCAGGATGCTCCTGTTTGACTAAAGAAGAAGGAGCGCTCCTTCTTCCCGTCATGCCTGGCCCGCTCAGGGGTTTACCATCGACAGACACGGCCCTCTGGAAGGGCACACGTTGACCAGAGCCCATACCAACACCCTCCCGGTCTGGAACACACAATAATGCATACAATTTGCATTAAGGTAAAAAAAAAAGACAGATTTTTTTGGTTATCCACATGGTCATCAGTCGTTACCTTATATAGAAAATATATGTGACTCTGGACCACAAAACCAGTCTTAAGTAGCACAGGTATATTTGTAGCAATAGCCAACAATACATTGTATGGGTCAAAATTATAAATTTTTCTTTTATGCCAAAAATCATTAGGATATTAAGTAAAGATCATGTTCCATGAAGATATTTGGTAAATTTCCTACCGTAAAAAATATCAAAACTTAATTTTTGATTAGTAATATGCATTGCTAAGAACTCATTTGGACTACTTTGAAGATGATTTTCTCAATATTTAGATTTTTTTGCACCCTCAGATTCCAGATTTTCAAATACCATCCTAACAAGCCATGCATTAATGGAAAGTTTATTTATTCAGATGATGTATAAATCTCAATTTAAAAAAAACCTTATGACTGGTTTTGTCCAGTACATTTTCTAATAATCTTTACATGATGTTATCTAGTCACATTTTTTGGACTTTGAGACCCTCCAGGTGTTGTGACTTACCATGTGCGGTGCTGTTAGGTCCATTGCCCTGCTTATTGCCCCCATCCGTCCCACCAGTTCCAGAATCAGCAAACATTCCAGAACCAGAATTCCTCAGCCCTCCGAGAATACTCTCTAAGTTATCCAGCTGGAAAAACAAAACAAAGGATTGAAGTTAGAATAATAAATAAATAATTCTGATAATAATGTATATATGTTTTTCAAATATAATTAATTATAATATTATATTGAAAAGTAATTGACCAAAAATACAATGTAAACATATATTACAAAAAAATATTTATTACAATTTAATATGACCATTTTCCATTTTATTATGCTTCAAAATATAATTTTCAGCATCATTACTCCAGTCTTCAGAGTAACATGATCCTTCAGAAACCATTTTAATATGCTGGTTTGGTTTTGATTTGTTATTATCAGTTCTGAAAACAGGTGTGCTGCTTAATATTATATGTGAAATATAATACAATATGTGGGAAACCACGCTATTTTTATTTGAAATAGAAATCTTTACAGTCACTTTTGTTTAATTTAAAGGATTAGTTCACTTCCAGAATAAAAATTAATAATTTATTCCCCCCCATGTAACCAAAGATGTTCTTTCTTTCTTCAGCCGAAAAGAAATTGTTTTTGAGGAAAACATTCCAGGATTTTTCTCCATATAGTGGACTTCAATAGGGATCAACAGGTTGAAGATCCAAATTTCAGTTTCAATGCAGCTTCAAAAGGCTCTACACGAACCCAGCCAAGGAATAAGGGTCTTACCTAGCAAAACGAAGTGCCATTACCTAAAAAAAGATATACTTTTTAACCACAAATGCTCATCTTGCACTAGCTCCACTTCACTCTTTGCGGAATCACGTTGGAAAGTTTATGTGAGGGTAGTTCTTTATGTGTTTGTACTTTGTACTTGTACTTTGATCCAAAAAGATAAGGTAGGGCCAAAAAACTTAGCCTCATTTTCTCTCCCAGCTTTAAAATCGTCCAACATTGTTGTTTTATCTTTTTTGTAAAGCATGTTTGACTTTTTGAACATGTTTGTAAACACTGGGTTGGCACTTCCTCCTACGTCACACGTGACCTTTTCAACATGACCATGTGATGTCTGAAGTCCATGTAGTGCAAGACGAGCATTTGTGGTAAAAATTTGCATATACATCTTTATTTTTCAGAAAATGAGAAGCTGCATTGAAGCTGCAATTTAGACCCTTGATCTGTTGGCGTCCACTGAAGTTCACTATATGGAGAAAAATCCTGGAATATTATCCTTAAAAACCTTAATTTCTTTTCAACTGAATAAAGACAGACAAGAACATCTTGGATGACATGCGGGTGAGTAAACTATCAGGAAATATTTATTCTGGATAATGCATTTTTTTATTTTGTTCAAAACATATTTACCAGTATATTTATTATTAAATTAATCCCCAAATATAGAACTAATGTGGTCTTGAAAAGTATAGAAGAATGAACCCAACATGAAAAGTACTTAATTATAAATTAACCGTAAATACCTCATCGGATGGTTCGATCTTGACTTTGCCCTCATGGTTGTTAGAATTGGAGGTTGTGACCCCTGACCCCTGCCCTCCAGTGGCCCCTCTCCCTTCCAGCTCCTCCAGCTTTGGCTTGACCTCTACATTGGGTTCTTTGGAGTCATCCTTATTGAGGAGGTAGTGAAGAAGGGCTTGTGGCTTTTTTCCTTCTTTCGGACTGTGCTGCTCCTGCTTGAGATCAAGATTCCTCCCCTCAGCGCCTGGGAGCTCTGCACCAAGAGAGGCCTTACCAGTAGCCTCAGCTGTGATGCGAGCCACCTCGTCGGGTGTGTTACCATTTTGAAGAAGCTTGTGGAGTATCTTGTGTTTCTCCTGTAAGGTGTGAGAGCTGTGATGGCCACTGGGACAAGCCGTGGACGACACTCCTCCCGAGCCTTGCTGATTGACGTTATTCCCCGATGATGAACCAGATGAGGAGGACACTCCCGTCGATGACGGACTCATCATGCCACTTCCCGCCTCTTTTGAGTCGGGACCCATTGGAGTGGAGGCACGACCTGGGACAGGTCCACCAGTGCCAATCCCAATCTCTTCAGTTGGAGATGTGAGCAACTGAAGTAACTTCTTGTGGCCCTTTCCGTCAGGGACTCTTCGGTTGACTTCTGCACCAGTGGAACCGTCCTTGCTGGACTGACTGTCCGGTTTATCTGTGGTCTCCGATGACGAAGCCTGTTGCTGATCTAACCCTGTGCTGTGAGCACTCGATGGGCTCTTGGAATCACCAGCACCGGGTTTGTTGTTGCCTGTCTGGCCTTGCTGACTGGACTGGGTCGAGTTGATGCTTGGAGAGCTGTCAGATTTGTGGGCAGGTGAGTTGAGTGCTGAAGGTAGAGAAGAGCCAACACCTTCGCTGATGGCCTGGAGAGCATTCAAAGAACTGTTGGAGAAGGTGTTCCCAACTGATGGACCAGAAGATCCACCACTGCCGCCCATACCTACAGGACCCATGGGAGAGTGCATGCCTGTGAAACCAAAAAAAGCAAAATCTTGAGAAAATCATTGTCAAATTTAGCACTAATAAACACAAAACAACTAGTATATTCCATTAGGCCAGTAGACTCTGAAAACATATTTAAAATAGCTGCAAGCAGCGATTACTGGAGTTCAAGTGCTTTAAGGCATTTAAGCACATATGGAAAAAGACATTACGTAGCAAGCCTTGTTTTGCAAATACAGGTAATTTACCATAGGAATATTATGTTTTGTAACCTTTATGATCATTATAGCACCAGCTGTTATAGCGCCAACTGTGGTCTGATCTCCTTAAAACTTTGCATCTTGTTTAGAATCACCTGTCGCATGGGCTCACCAGCTTTTTGTTTTAAGTTTTCCTTTAGGCTTTATAAGATTTTGGATAAATTCAGACAGGGTCATTTACTAAATGTTTTAAATTTTTTTTGGATAATTATTGACCTAGAGAGTCATGACCTTTTTTCTAGTTTTTTTCTAGATTGAGTAACTAGTTTTTTTTTTGTTTTTTTTTTACATTTTCTTAATCAATTAACAAACAATCTGATTGACAGCAGTGGTTCTAGAGGCAAAGCTTTTTTGAGATACGTAAATGTCCTTATAGACACTTGTGGCACTTCGGACCAAGACCGTGTGCAGCTATTTTCATGCTGATAGGACAAATGTTTGCGTAAGTATAGCCATTTTTATGTTTTTAAGATGCCAAGCTCGCGACTTTTATCCTGAAACCTCATATTGAGCTCTTACATAAGTGTTCCGAGTTTGCCGAAGATATCTCATTCTGTTCAGGAGTTATAGGCATTTTACTAAAAGTTTTGGCATCCCTTTGCGACGGTGAGTCGAAAATTCTACTTTTTTTTTTTTTTATAATTGTTCATATTCGCTTTGCAGAGAATCTTTCTGCACTGGTTTGGTTCCGATCAGGTGAAAAACCTAGGACTAGTCAGCAAAAGTAGGTTTTGCCAAAAATCCAAAAAATACCAGAAAATTCACGTTTTCTGTTCATGCGTTTTGTCCAGTGTGAGCCAAGGATTCCGACGACATAACTTTTCGTACTTTTGATAACTGTAGCGCCCCCATCAGGCTGATTGGGGCGAGCCTTGGTGACGTTGTCGGTACTGTGAGTACTACCATCCTTCCAAGTTTCAAGTCTCTATGACTTACGGTTTGGTCTGCACGATCAGTTTTACGTGGAGACCTATGATTTGTGACCATTCTAACAAATTCAATAGGGTTTTAGCTGTACGTGTTTGAACTCCTAAAAAAATGAATATCCAAGGTGCTTGAGATGTGTAGAACTGTAGATTCTGCAGGCCTAATATTCCATCAATCTAATCTAAACTGCAAAACAGGACACTTACCTCCAGGCGAAAAGGGACTTGCACCCATTTTAGGACTCCCTCTTATCCGTGGCGACCCCATGAGATTCTGTTGAGCAGGATTCATACCAGGACTTCCTTGGGAGGGACTTGTCATGCCCATTCCATAGCCACTGCCATGAAATTGTCCCTGCTGGTGCTGATTCATGCCAGGATGGCCCATCTGATTCATAGAGTTCATCTGATTCATGGAGTTCATCTGATTCATTTGATTCATACTGCTCATTTGATTCATGCAATTCATCTGATTCATATTCATTTGATTCATTGAATTCATCTGGTTCATTTGATTCATCTGATGCATCGGGTTCATCTGATTCATCCTGTTCCCTGGGCCGTACATAGCTCCCCCTCTGGGTCCCATGTGACCTTGCTCATTCATGCCATAGCCTCTTGTATTACCCATGCCCATTTGGGCATTCGGATTGGCATTGCCCATAACTGATCGCATTACACCACCCTGATTGGGTCTGTATCCGTTTTGCTCCCTGTGTGAAGAGACTGAAATGTAAGAAAATGCGAAGAGAACAGAGGTATTTTCATGTAAACCACAGTGTATAACTAGAGGGGAACAAACCTCTGCAGAAGATGAGTAGAGAGAAAAGTGAGCGGGTCATTGGAGACAGGGTTTCGGCAGAGCTCACTGCGCGTTTGTGCCGTTACTGGAGTGCCGTCTGACAAAGAAAACCGATAGGGTGGAGTCTCTGCTCTACCATGAACATATGCTGAAATGAAGCAGAATACAAACAACATTAATAAAACATGTATTCAATCTGTCAAACCCATTTTACACCGCATGCAAAAGCAGCACTTGAGCAGCATGTTTTCATTTCTGCCATATTAACTTGTTTCAGAATTCACACTTCCATTTTGTCTTTCAGTGTAATTTGTCTAAGTACATGGAGCAATTTACATATTTAAATGAATAAAGATTCAATCTGAGAAAAGATCCTTGCAGGTGTATAACCACATACCTTCATGAAAGTGTCTCTTGTAGGACCAGGGCTGACCCTCACTGCGATGCAGGAACATCTGCATACACCTGCGTACTAAATCCTCCCAGCCAGGACGCATGGTGGTGTGCAACAAACTCTGCTGCTCGATCTCGATCAGTTTACCTGTGGTCAAACGAACACGCTCAGTTGTGGTACTACACCTGACTATGTAAGTTTCACTTCATCGTTTTTGTCTTCTGTTCAAGTTTTCCTTTGAAGTTTTTCAATATGTACTGTGAATAAAATTGCAATATGCTGTAGAAAGTTCTAAAATGTAATGCGTTTTATCGGACTTCCACAATATCTGATGAATTTCATATAATGTGGTATATATACACTGTTGTTCAAAAGTTTGGGGTCAGTAAGATTAAGTCTTTTTTTTTTAAGAAATTTTTATGCTCATCAAGATTGCATTTATTTAAACAAAAAACAGAAATTGTAATATTGTGAAATATTATTTCAGTGTAAAATTTTCAGCATCATTACTCCAGCCTTCAGTGTCACATTATCCTTCAGAAATCATTTTAATATTCTGATTTATTGTTATTAATGTTGCATTTACTTGATCAAAAATACAGAAAAACTAACATTTTTAAATTATGTTACAGTTTAAAATAATGTTTTTCTATTTTAATATATTTTAAAATATTATTTATTTATACCTGTGATGCGAAGCTAAATTTTCAGCATCATTACTCCAGTCTTCAGTGTCAAATAATCCTTCAGAAAACATTCTAATATGCTGATTTATTATTATTAATGTTGCATTTACTTGATCAAAAATACAGAAAAACTAACATTTTTAAATTATGTTACAGTTTAAAATAATGTTTTTCTATTTTAATATATTTTAAAATATTATTTATTTATACCTGTGATGCAAAGCTAAATTTTCAGCATCCTTACTCCAGTCTTCAGTGTCAAATAATCCTTCAGAAAACATTCTAATATGCTAATTTATTACTTTCATTATCAATGATGAAAACAGTTGTGCTGCTTAATATTTTGTTGGAAACTAAAACGTAAAAAAAAAAGTAAAAAAAAAAAAAAAGAGAGAATTATTTTGTAACAATATAGACTATCATTTAAAAGTTTGCGGTCAGTAATGTTTTATTCTTTTTTTTGTGAAAGAAATGTTAAATTGATAAAAAGTGATAGCAAAGACTTAGTCTGATAGAAAAGACGTCTATTTTGAATAAATGTTGTTCTTTTTTACTTTTTATTCATCAAAGAATCCTGAAAAAAAAAGAATCACAGATTCCAAAAAAATATTAAGCAGCACAACTGTTTTCAACATTGATAGTAAGAGTAATAAATCAGCATATTAGCATGTTTTCTGAAGGATTATTTGACACTGAAGACTGGAGTAATAATGCTAAAAATTCAGCTTTGCTAAAATAGAAAAACATTATTTTAAACTGTAATATAATTCAAAAATATTCGTTTTTCTGTATTTTTGATCAAGTAAATGCAGAGAATTCTTTAAAAAAAATTAAAAAAAATCTTACTGATCCCAAACCTTTACAATATTTAGAATTTGAGTCATTTTAATTAATATTGTAGACAAAATCAAATAATGTTTTATTAGTAGTTTTAACATTGACCTAAAATGGCACTGTAATAAATGTTACCTGATAGTTCATGTCTAGTGCTGAATCGTTCGGTCCTCTCCACTGCAGTCACTCTCCGTGCTACACAAATCATACAAGACTGCAGATCTGATGGATAGAAAGAAGAAAACACTTTTAATACTTAAACAGCACTTTAATTAATAAAGCAGCGCTAATATATAGACCTCACTCTGTATACCAGTATTGAAATGCTAAATTATAAATGTACTACTGACCTTCTCCTTCCTCCATCATTGCTTTAGGCTGTGTGAGAGCAAAACACTGCATGGTCTCGTAGCGAGGCCCACCAGTGCCTTCTTCACCTCCAGGACCGCCATGGCCGAACTTGACCAGCATACGACAGTTAAATGTGTGACTCTTCTGACGAGAGGCATCACCGCCCCATGACACACTGTTGGGACCTTATAATACATACATACAAAAATGTGATGAATGATGCTCACGTGACACTTACTGTCATGATTTCATGACTTATATCTATATGCTTATTTTTGCAAAAAAGTTAAAGGGATAGTTCACCCAAAAATGTAAATTCTGTCATTAATTACTCACCCTCATGTTGTTTCAAACCTGAAAGACCTTTGTTCATCTTTTGAACACTTAAGATATTTTTGATCAAATCTGAGAGCTTTCTGACCCTCCATAGACAGCAAGAGTCTTTTTTGTGTGAACTATCCCTTTAAAGAGCAACTTTCACTTAAAAGATATACATTGACATAAATACCATTGTTTTTGGGCAGGTTTTTATGCAGTTCTTCTCGGTCTTCCTCATGCAGTATGTTGTAGATGCTGGTGTTGATCAGCTCTTCCTGTTTATACTGCAGGTACTGAGTCACATTATCGGACACAAACACAATGCTGCCTTCACGGCTCACCACAAACAAAAACCCATCCAGAGCCTGACAGAGAAAGAGAGAGATTCAGAATTATTATTATAAAACACTTTAAATTATAACTGGCAAGAAGCATGAGAAATGAGCAAATGAGCTTTTGGCGACTGTTGACCCTTTAGGTCTCTAATCTCACCTGCAGCAACAGAGGGCCCAGATGGTCTTTGTCGATGACCCCTTGACCAGTTGAGGACACGTCCGCCTTCTGGACATCATCATCGCCACATGAGCTTTTACCTGTGAGTCGTGTGAATAGAGACCACATATTAGAAACATTTTAGAAAAATAAACTTGCATGGACTTGAATGAATTAGTGTCATTGTAAACCTGCAATATTTGAGAAATCACAGATTTGGATTTTTGCAATGGCCTTTATTCGGACATCCTCCTGTCGCAAGGTTTCAGTCACCTTAGAGCAGCCTAATAACTTGGCATCTCTAAGTGTTCTCTAATATTGATCAGAGTTCTTTTTCAAATATCTCTTTTAGGTGTTTTATACTGTGCTTCAGAATACAAATAATTGATGAAATATCAATCTCTTGTGTTAGGATAACTTGAAATAGGACTAAGCAGTGACTTTAACTTTTAGGAAATTATAGGTTGTTCTCTAATTTTAATCTCCACTGTATTTGTCTCAACACTTGGTGAAAGAACATATATTATAGAGTATAATAGCAAGGGAACAGCAGAAAAATGTGTTTATTTTGATCTGTAGATTTGTAGGTTTCATTCCCGTGAGACACTATTAACCAATGGAATGTCAAATAAGGAAGAATAAACACCAACGCCTATTCATCGTTTCACTGTGTGAACTCCGGGTTATAGTCCAAATGAAAAAAGACATGTATAGGCCTGTCTCACGCAACAAACTTGTGCAGACTGCAGTTCTGAATGCGATATATAATTATGAGAAAAATGAACACAGGACTAGAATTGTAGAAAATACACCTCAAAATCTAAAATTATGATAATTAAGTTAACAATTTTACATCTTTCTATAAGATTTTTTTAATGTCAAAAACTATATATGACCCTGGACCAAGAAAACAGTCTTAAGTAGTACGGGTATATTTGTAGCAATAGCCAACAATACACTGTATAGGTCAAAATTATAGATTTTTCTTATATGCCAAAAATCATTAGAATATTAAGATGACATTCCATGAAGACATTTTGTAAATTTCCTACCGTAAATATATCAAAACCTAATTTTTGATTAGTAACATGCATTGCTAAGAATTTCATTTGGACAACTTTCTCAATATTTCGGGTTTTTTTTGTACCCTCAGGTTCAAGATTTTCAAATAATTGGTTCTTGGCCGAATATTGTCCTACATCATACATCAATGGAAAGCTTATTCATTCAGCTTATTTATATTTTCAAATGTCAATTTCCAAAAATTGACCCTTATGACTGGTTTTGTGGTCCAGGGTCACATATTAGACAAAACCAGCAAAGGTGTTACATAGGGCTGGGCGATTTGGCCTAAAATCAAAATCTCGATTAATTGAACATTTTAACCCGATTACGATTAATGAACGATTATTTTATTCATTTATAAAATTATATTAAAATTTTTTTTTTTTTTGCCCTCATAGTTCACTGACAAGTTTTGTACAGTAAATATGCTCACATATTACAAGTGAGAGATTTTTGAATGAAGGGTGCACACACTAACTACTATCTATGATTATTTATTGAACATCAGTGTTGAACAACTGAAATTAAAGCACACATTGCTTAAAACGAAAAGTCACATTTTTCTTAAATTAGTGAAAATAAATAACTTGCAATTAAATTATTTATAAAATAATAATACATATTAAAAGTAGAAAATAAGCAGTATCTCTTCTAAATAAAATTACTCTTACGTGACTAATTGAAATAATTGACCAGGAAAAATTTGATCGATTATAGGTTCTGAATGTCGATTTCGATTACTTTTCGATTAATCGCCCAGCCCTAGTGTTACACAGTTACAAACATTCACTCTAGCAGGAGGTCAGACTGCAGTGACAGTATTCCACCTGCCACCAGGTGGCGGCGTTTTATAAAACCGAGGAAATTCACCCACTTCCCTGCACTGTGGGTTTAGTAAATATTTTCACAGACTGATATGTAAAAGAGCCATTCGAGCAGATGTGTACCTTGCTCTTTGATCTGTCGTATCTGGCGCACTGTCTCTTTAAGGATGGCACATTTGTCTGGTTTGACATTGAAGCTGTCGATGTCACTGAGGTTGGCCGAAATCAGCTCAGCCAGCTCCTCGATATACTTGCTCTCTTGCTCCCTCCTGCGCTTATCACATCTGTAGATAAAAACAATACACACATATGCAGTTTTAAAGAAGAAAAAACATTTAAAGACTTGAAATACTGCAAGTCTTCAGTGCACTTCAAATATCTCACCCTTGTCCTGGTGCGTCACATGTAGAGAGTTTGCGCTTTCGGTCCGAGCACAGCGGCTCAAGTGAGTTCTCACCCACTCCACTCATGTTTAAAACATATCAGCACCTGAAAAACACGCCAAAGTTTAGACTAGGGGGCAGAAAACACACATCCAAAGGCGTATTATGATCTCAAAGAGAAAGGAAAACAAAACAAGCACTTCTATTTCACCACAAGTGCACTACAAACAAATAATGAGCTGACTTTGGCACTATGCACTTGAAGGCTTCATCTCTTTTCAAATGGTTTTTAGTAAAAAAAACTGCAAGTGTGTCTATGTGTCTACGGCTTATTTTTAAGTGTTCCCACATACAGCTGAATGCGCGGAATGTTCCAGGCCTCAGCAGCGGTGCTGCGTGTGTGTGTTTGTGTGTTTGTGTGACAGTGTGTCTGAGAAGAGACACTGATTATGATGGAGTGAAACGGGGCCCCAGGGGAAATGGATCAACCCTCAGTGTGTGTTTTTGTGTGTGTGTGTGTGTGTGTGTGTGTGTGTGTGTGTTTCTGTAGCAGGGACTGGGTCAATTATCTCAATCCATGAAGCCGTACACTGCACGACATAAATGAAATGTATAAATGATCTAATTAAAAAGCAGACTAATGAATCTGTATTACTCTAATACAGAATTAAAGACAAAGCGGTCACAAAACACTCCCTACAAAATGTATGTCAGAAACATTATGTCCGTCCTCCACACGTCTCTTTATGACACACAATCACACCATTTCTTCCTACTTTTACCGTCATTGCTCCACCCACTTCACCAACGACAGCACTTCCTCCTCTTTGGTGATACTTCTCACTTTTCTGCCTTTCTGAGATCATGTCCTGGTTTTTTTTTTTTTTTTTGTTATTAGAACTGCCCTTTCCGATACGTACATCGAGTGACCCAAAATAATAATCACACTTAAGCCACACTTAAAATGTATGAATGTCATTGCATTAGATACAAAATATCAAACCAAGTGGCATTTACTTGAAAGGTAAGGTATGATATTTGTGCCAGTGATAGAGTAAAATATTGTTTTAAAATTGCTTTTGAACAGTCCCATATTGACTCGAATATCATACAGGCTGATTCCGGAAATGAATGACTCTTTTGAGTCAGTTCTTTTAGTGAATTAAAAAACAGCCTGACCAGTATAGCTCAATTCCTGAAACAAGTGACCCAATTCTTTTACTGAATATTTCAAAATATGTTACTGGTCCAATGAATTAGAATCGAATCGAATGTAATGAGAATCATGCACTACCAGGCAAACTCTTCTGCTCACCAAACCTGCATCTATTTGATCCAAACATAGTAAAAATAGTAATAGTAAAATTTTGAAATATTTTTCTATTTGAATATATTTTAAAATGTAATTTATTCCTGTGATTTCAAAGCATCATTACTCAAGTCACATGACTTCAGAAATCATCCGAATATTCTGATTTGCTGCTCAAAAAACATTATTATTATTATGTTGAAAACGGCTGGTTTCTTTGATGAATAGAAAGTTCAGAAGAACAGCATTTATCTAAAATAGAAATCTTTTGTAGCATTATTAATGTCTTTATCATAATTTAACAATTTAAAGCACCCTTGCTCAATAAAAGTTTTAATTTCTATAATTTAGTTTCTAAAAAACAATAAATAACTATAAATAATAAAAAACAAATTATACTGAATCCAAGCTTTTGAATGGCATAGTGTATGTTACAAAAGCTTTTTATTTCAGACAAATGTTGATCTTTGGATCTTTCTATTCCTCAAAGAATACTGGAAAAAAGTAACTGTTCAACTGTTTTAAATATTGATAAAAATACTAATAAAAAAATGTTTCTTAAACAGCAAATCAGCATATTAGAATGATTTCTGAAGGATCATGTGATACTGACGACTGCACTAATGATGCTGAAAATGTAGCTTTTTAAAATATATTCAAATAGAAAACTTATTTTAAACAGTACTTTTGCTGTACTTTGTATCAAATAAATGCAGGCTTGGTGAGCAGAAGAGACTTTAAAAAAACATTACAAATCTTGCTGTTCAAAAACTTTTGACTGGTAATGTATGTCATCAGAAGCTTGTAAACTGGAAATAAATTGGCATTAGAATGGCACTAACTGCAAAAACAATGACTGTTCGACAAGTTCAACTTTGGTTGAGTGTAGATTTCAGCATTTTGAATGTATTTTTGTTGTTACAAAACACAAAGTTTCTAAAGAATGGCCGCACCTTATTGTGAAATACATCTATATTTAAAGCATTAAACTACACCTGTGGTTATCCTGTTAGAGCATCAGTGTGAACTTGAGGGCAAATTTCTTCATACATTCACTAGAATTCACCTTAAGGTCAGTTGGTTAAGTTGGTTCACCAAAAAATATTCTGAAATGTCATGATAAGTTCAGTTTGAATTTGGCCTAATATTTCATCATCCAATCGAAGGCACTGAACGTAATAGCCCTGATAGCACACGTACATCTCGGAGACGTCTATTTGATGTCTGCATTTACATCTGCAAGATGTAGTTTGTTCATCTGCAATACGTCTATTGGACGTTTCCAATCAGATGTCAAATAGACGTCAATTAGATGTCTTTAGGATGTTTATGAATTAGAATGTATGGGAAACTGACATCTTACAGACATCTGCCAGACATTTGTACACAGCAGATGCTTTTCAGATCAAGAGATCTTTAACAGACATCTTTCAGACGTGCATGTGCTATCTGGGAGACTTTGAAGTGTGTCTTCAGCGATCAGTATAAAATCACACATGGCTGTCCTACTGTTCAAAAACTTTTGACTGGTAGTGTATGTCATCAGAAGCTTGTGGAATGGAAATAATTTGGCATTAGAATGGCACTAATTGCAAAAACAATGACTGTTTGCCAAGTTCAACTTTGGTTGAGTGCAGATTTCAGCGTTTTGAATGTATTTTATTTGTGATGCATTTACAAAACACACCCTAGAAAAGTTTCTGATGAATGGCCACACATTTATGTGAAATACATCTATATTTAAAGCGTTAAACTACACCTGTGGTTATCCTGTTAGAGCATCAGTGTGAACTCGAGGGGAAATTTCCTCATACATTCACTAGAATTCGCCTTAAGGTCAGTTGGTTAAGTAATCACCAAAAATTATTTCGAAATTTCATGTTAAGTTCTGTTTGAATTTGGCTGAATATTTTATCATCCAATAGAAGGCATTGAACGTGAACATGTTTTAAGTGTGGCTTCAGCGTTCAGTATAAAAGCACACATGGCTGTCTTTCCGTCTCCATTCCTTTCATTCTCTCCGGCTTCTGCTGCTGTTATCAGTCTCTGTCACTCTGGTCATAGACCCTGTGCTGTATGCGTGCATGTGTGCGAGTGTGTTTGTTTAGAGCCCTGACCTTGCCCCGCGCCTGACCCCTCCCAGAGTTCAGCGGAAATCTCAGAGCACAGACCATTGGCTTGCAGTCTTTTCCCCTTCCCTCGCTGAACCCGTACATGCAAACAGCCTTTTCCTCTCGCTTAAAGGGAAACTTCAGCCAAAAATGAAAATTCTGTCATTTACTGTATTCTTTATATTTGAAACAAATGTTTGTTTTAAAAGGTGACACATCTTGAAAATGTGAATTTATGTTTAAGTGCTATAATCGGATCCCCTGTGCATCTACCAACCCCAAAAACGTAAAAAAGGACAACCCAGTAACTTTGTTTTGGTAAGCCTTTTTCTTTCTTCTTTTTCTCCTCCCGTGACGTGATAAGAGGATCTTATTATAATATTACTGCCCCTTAATCTGCACGTTTACACCGACGGCGTCATTATTTTGTTTTCACAAGCAACAACGGTGTACCAATACTAACGCCATGGTGAAAGTTCGAGGAGTTCAAGTGGATTTATTAATTTATTTACTGTATATTACACTTTTGCCACACATATCTAATATAAACACGCAATTTTTTCCCAGCTGTTTACCTTTACAGACATAACTGACTGTTTTGGCAACTTGTGTGTTTTTAACACAAACTTGTGTGTATTTGACAGTTTAACCGCAATAAGACATGAAAGAGAACTTAGTTTAGTACTCACATGCCACGCACGAAAACGGCGTGTTTCTAATTCCATTCAAAATAGGCATTTTAAAAATGTAATAAATGATCTGTGGGGTACTTTGAGCTAAAACTTTAAAGACACATTCTGGGGACACCTGAGACTTATATTACATCTTGTAAAAAGGAACATAGCAGGTCTCCTTTAAAAAAAAAAAAAAAAACTTTTTGCACCATTTGTTTTAAATATTTACTTTTAGCATTCTCTTATCATTTGTGTCCAACCATTTCAAAATTTCCATGTTTCAAAGTTCATAAAGACATCCAAGTGGCAACCTTCCACTCTCTCTATTGAAACCAACACGGAAGTGACTTAAACTGCAATTCATCGACTGGCCGCTAGAGACTGGCTGCAAAAGGGAGTTAGTCCCATTGACTCCCCATGTTAAAATGCCCATCTTTTCAGCGGAAAAAAGTATGTTTACAGCCTGGTTCAAAAAATGGTTTTGGTCTAAATAGCTAGTTTTGCCCTTCATGTCAACTGTGAGGGGGTGAATTTTTTTATAACTCATCCGTTTAAGTTATATTAAGCCTTAAAGTTCAGCATAATTAAGGGCGTGGACACTTGAGTGACAGGGGGATCGCTGCTGCTGTCACCACTGTCGCGCTAGGCGGGCGTGGTTTCAGCAACCAGCTCCACCCATGTCCCGCCTTTTTGCCCATTTTTGATTACCCGGGAGTGACGCGCAGTGATGCGATTCCAAGATGGCGACGGACGAATCCCACCCACTATAGGCTTCGAAAATGGCGCTTCAGAATCCTACGGGTGACGTCACGGATACTACGTCCATATTTTTTTACAGTCTATGAAGACATCATAAAAGTAATCCGTCTGAATTGAGCTGTTTAATCTAAGTCTGCACAATTGATACAATTGCTTTATATGACACTTAGGACACTGATCAACACACATAGTGCATCAAATAAAGTAAAGAGAAGTAGAGATCGACCGATATGGGGTTTTCTATAACCGATGCCGATGTTTAGAGGTCAGGGTCAGCCGATGGCCGATATGTGCTGCCGATTTTTAGGGCCGATTTTTAGGGCCGATATCTTGAAGTTCTCCCCTTTATTTGCATGCTAAAATGTCAATCTAAAAAGGATGCACATCATTTCTAAACTTTACATCATGAACAATGAACACAATGAACCATCTTGATTTTGTGCACTGCACAGTATTACAGGGCTCTAGACTAACTTTTTGCACTGGTTGCACTGGTGCGCCTAACTTTTTTTCTTAGGTGCACCAGCACAAAAGTTAGGTGCACCCAAATTTTCAACCGCATCACATTTAACACCGCAGTTTTACAAGTTCACTTTTTTTTAACTTTTTTATTTTATTTATTTTTTAATCCCTGTCCATATAGGCAATATTGACTTGTAAATGATTAACTAACAATCTGGTCAATATAAAGTTCTTTATTTGAAGCATATTTTTTTCCCCAGTACTTTACCCTACTTTGTGTAATAACGAAAACATTTCAGTGAAAAAATAAGTCCAAAACTCTCTATGTTAACATTTTGATCAATAGGGCTCTACAATCTTTTTTTTTTTTTTTTTTGAAATTCTTGTTTTAATTTTTCTCATAATCAAATGAAAGCATAAACATTTATTTATTTTTAATCAAATGAAAAATAAACCTTTTTAATTTTTGGCAAACATATATATGATTTATAAATAGGAATATATAAACACCTACATTATACTGTATAAAAGTAATACAGGACTAATATTGTTCTGTTTCATGTTAAACCGTACTTTTATTTTGACAGGTTGCCGTGGAGTTTCTGTGTGTACAGTATGATATGATGCTTTCTCAAATGAAACGGTAAAAGTGACACAGTAGGTTTGGAGATTGAGTTAATCTGTTCATATGAGATGCAAATGCCAAAAATTAGCGGGAGCGTAACGCGTGCTTCAGTAGCCTATACATGTGTAGTTAAAAAAAAAAAAAATTACACGTCTCCATTAATACATAGAGGCAAACGGAAACATGCAGGATTCATTTTATACAGTCTTTTTGCCTTTCAGTTTTCATAGACATATGTATATATATCTATGTTCATAGACACTAGTCCATATCGCGATTTGAATTAAGTGGCAGACCAACTTTTGATTTATCAATCCAGAAATCAACGTATTACGTGGCATTCCGCGCCATAGTAAATTCGTTTTTTATGAATGGAGTCCGCGATCCAGTCCGTGTTTTTGTAACGGCATTGTAAACGCTTGACAATGTAGAGACATCCTGACTGCATCACATGCATTTTCAAACGTACAGGAATATCTGGACCACGGCCAATCAGAGGGGGGGCGGGATCCGTCCTTCATCTCTGATTGGTTTAGACCACGATATGGGTCTAATGTGTGTCTGTTGTTGAGCAACGGGAGACTTTAAGAGTGACGGAGTTTCGTTTTTTTCCCCCTTGAACGGCTGGTCGCACCGGTGCAACCTTTGATTTTTTTTAGTCGCACCATTGAGAAATTAGGTCGCACGTGCGACCAAATTGGTCGCACTCTAGAGCCCTGTATTATTATAAAAGATTTAACCAAAGTTAACCAAACAAATCAAACTGACCAAGTATTAAATATATAAAACAGATAATATAAAAACTGTCAATAATTTACATAAAAGTTTAAGAGCTGAGATTAATGTTAAACTTTAAATGATTTATATACGTAACTGAGAGGACCTGCCAGCAGATGGCGGCAAGACACTGATTTAATTAGTGAATCATATCATTCATTTGATTCGTTTGAACAGCTGATTCATTCCTGAATAAAGCAAATGACTCTCTTTATGAATAAGAAATTGAATCATTTCACTAGATTCGTTTAAAAACGCACGTTCATTCATAAACGAAACGCCGCTGTTTAAATGGAGATGCACAGCGGCTCAGTTGTGACTTGTTTCAGGATACTTTTGATGACAAAAGAGAGCAAAATCTTATTTTTCACGATGAAATAAAGCAAAATCAGGCAATAGTGTAATCTGCCTGCCACCCACCCGCACTTATATTTTTCTCAGATTTAGCAAACCGCACGTGATCTTCCTATTACAATTATTCTAATTCTTAGTTTTGCATGCTGATATGATGAATGGATGGTTCATTTTAACAGCTGATCTTCACATCGCTGCAGACTTACAGTATATATAGGCTTAATCACTCGTGCTTTTAAGCCAAATCCGTGCTGAAAAAAATAACTTTTACTTACATCTGAACGTGACCATAGTTATAAACTCGCAGTATCTGAGGTGACGGAGAGGACGGCGCGGTCAGGTGCAATCATCAAAATATATTTAAAAGGAAGCTGGCGCCACGGTCCTGACCACATAACTCAGGTTCAGATTTTAGAAAATGTAGTTAATGTTTACATCATTATTGATTTATCTCATCCACGCGCGACCCACCCACAAGTTATACGAATGCATTTTTTATTACCCGACCCAACCCGCGGATATAACCTCCTTCCGTGCATCACTGTCTCCGAGCGGGGCGGAGTAATCGCAATGCTGCATTGTGAGAGCCGCAGCGTTCTCCACCCCACGCAGAGTGAAATTCTCTGACTCCAATACAGGAAAAATAAAACAGAACTTATAACATTGGGGCGAATATGTTAGCAAACAAGCTGCTGATCGTTTTAGACTACAGTCTTTAAACTTAACTGCAAGTAAGCAAACCTTTAACCAGCTGTAGCATTATGCCAGTTACCGACGGTTCTATGCTTTCTTTCACTAAGTGAAAGCAACACTTCATAGTTTACTAGTAATATATAGTACATATATGGCCATGGGACTTTGAAATATCAGAATTTAATCCTTACCTTGATCTCTCAGAAATGTTATTGAATCTTACAAAAGTTTTGGCTTGGGGTCCTTCACAGCAGCGCAATATACCGCACCAAAAACACGGGGCTGCCCGCAGACGTGCCTGACTTTAAATCGGCGCTACTAAACACGGATATCGGCCGATGCCGATATATTAAAAAATGGCAAATATCGGCGCGATATATCGGCCGGACGATATATCGGTCGACCTCTAAAGAGAAGCACAAACAAGCTTGCGTGTCACCACAAGAGCCAATGAGGTTAGTTCTCACGTGCCAACTGAGCACGTTTGAGCTTCCGTTTACCATAAATAAGTCTTCTGGATTACTTTCACGCTGTCTTCGTGTGCTTTCTGAAGCATGAAAATGTTGGTTTCACAGACTTTTAATGAACAGCCAAACATTGAAGAGAGAATATGTGACCCTGGACCACAAAGACCTAGTCATAAGTAGCAATAGCCAAAAATACATTGTATGGGTCAAAATTATCGATTTTTCATTTCAAAAATCACTAGGATATAACTTCAAGATCATGTTCCATGAAGATATTTTGTAATATTCCTACCATAAATATATCAAAACTTTTTGATTTTTAAATTGTGTATCTCAGCCAAATATTGTCCTATCCTAACAAACCATACAACAATGGAAACCTTATTTATTCAGCTTTCAGCTTTGATGTATAAATCTCAATTAAAAAAAAATTACACTTATGACTGGTTTTGTGGTCCAGGGTCACATATTACAAAATATCTTTATTTTTGTTCCAAAGATGTTTGAAAGTCATACAGGGTTAGAATGACATGAGTAAACAATGACAATTTCCATTTCAGGGTGATCTATCCCTTTAAGGAAAACACACACACACACACAGTTTGCCCCCTGTCACCTAAAAATCCTCAGTGTGAGCTCATCATTCCTGAGTCTGACTGTGAGACGTTATACAACTGTGCCCATACTGCACTGCCTGTGCTGACACGTACAACTGTCTGTCACAAACCTACAACACGCCGCAAAACTGCTGCAGAACCGTCTGCATATTCTCTACTTTTAGATCTCTTTCACCCTCACCTCCTTGAACTCTGCTGTGGAGTTAAATAAATGATAAACATATAACTGTTCGTGACTGTTAAGGTCAAGGCACCACTCAGATCCAAAGTCAAGTCATTAAAGAGACAGTTCACCCAAAATGTATGCACTTAGCTTGTTCTAAAACCATTTGATAGCCTTATGTGAAGCCAAGAGCAAAATCTAACTAGTGTGATGCATCAATGTGCTATGGTTAAAGGAACAGTTCAGCAAAAAACGAAAACTCACCCTCATGTCATTTCAGACCTTAGTTTATAAAATCATACACAAATTAAGATATTGTTGATGAAATCCAAAAGCTTTCTGACCCTGCAGACAGCAATGCAATTGACACGTTCAAGGCGTTGAAAGCTAGTAAGGACATTGATAAAATAGTCCACGTGACAGAGGTTCAACCATAATTTTATGAAGCTATGCAAATACTTTTTGTGAGCAAAGACAACAAAAATAGGCAAGTCAAACCTTCATAGGATTTCAGAAGAATGTGAGTGAGTCGTATATACCATGTTTATGATACTTTCATTAGGTTTCATGTGATTTCGAAGCTTGACAGCCCCAGTAGAGGACATTTACAGGTCATATGAGTTTTAAATGGCATCCCTACTAAAAAAAAAAAAAAAAGTCCTAAGCTATTTTTTTTGTGTTGGCCCCCTTCCTGATTTTTATTTTTTTGCATGTTTATCACACTTTAATGTTTCAAATCATCAAGCAAATTTAAATATTAAAATATTAAATTTAAAGGTAACAAGTAAACACAACATGCAATTATTTTAATAAAGGGTTTTTTTATGAAGGGAAAAAAAAATCCAGATCCACATGACCCTGTGTGAAAATGTGTCATTAACAACATCTAAAGAACTGCAGGCCTCTCTTGCTTCAGTTAAGGTGTTCATGACTCCACCATAGGAAAGAGACTGGGCAAAAATGGCCTGCATGGCAGAGTTCCGAAACGAAACCGCTGCTGAGCAAAAAGAACATAAAGGCTCGTCTCAGTTTTGCCAGAACACATCTTGATGATCCCCAAGACTTTTGGGAAAATGTGGACTGACGAGACAAAAGTTGAACTTTTTGGAAGGTGTGTGTCCCGTTACATCTGGCGTAAAAGTAACACAGCATTTTAGAAAAAGAACATCATACCAACAGTAAAATATGGTGGTGGTAGTGTGATGGTCTGGGGCCGTTTTGCTGCTTCTGGACCTGGAAGACTTGCTGTGATAAATGGAGCCATGAATTCTGCTGTCTACCAAAAAATCCTGAAGGACAATGTCCAGCCATCTATTTGTGACCTCAAGCTGAAGCGAACTTGGGTTCTGCAGCAGGACAATGATCCAAAACACACCAGCAAATCCACCTCTGAATGGCTGAAGAAAAACGAAATGAAGACTTGAGTGGCCTAGTCAAAGTCCTGACCTGAATCCTATTGAGATGCTGTGGCATGACCTTAAAAAGGCGGTTCATGCTCGAAAACCCTCCAATGTGGCTGAATTACAACAATTCTGCCAAGATGAGTGGGCCAAAATTCCTGCACAGTGCTGTAACAGACTCATTGCAAGTTATCGCAAACGCTTGATTGCAGTTGTTGCTGCTAAGGGTGGCCCAACTAGTTAGGTTTAGGGGGCAAACACTTTTTCACACAGGGCCATGTGGGTTTGGATTTAGTTTTCCCTTTATAATAAAAAAAAAAAACTTCATTCAAAAACTGCATGTTGTGTTTACTTGTGTTATCTTTGATTAATATTTCAATTTGTTAGATGATCTGAAACATTAAAGTGTGACAAACATGCAAAAAAATAACAAATCAGGAAGGGGGCCAACGCTTTTTCACACCACTGTTTATAGTTTTTAACCTCAAATACTTGTCTTCTCGCTCCCTGCGATGTGCATGAGTAGTCATCTCTGGTTTAAAGATTCTGTACATTTTTGTTCTGGAAGTCAACTTCTCTTTTATAAAGGGCTTTGGACACTTTTCTGCGATTTAAACCAGTTAATTCATCTTAGGCTGGTTTAGTAGGGTTTATTTGACAGGAATGAGCAAGTAAATGACTGCTGTTTCTTTAATATTCCATTCAAAGTGTACAGTTCCATTCTCATCAATACTCCTGCAACAAAACCAGACGTCACATCAACATTCTGCTCAAGAGAGCATGAAAGAGCGAGGGTGAGTGTGAATGCGAATGTGAGGAGACGAACGCAATGGGTGAAAGCAAAATATGGAGAGAAAAGAGCAAGAGTGAGAAAACGTCAGTCCAAGGATGAGCACTTCACATACGCCTTTAATTAAGTAGGAGAGGTGGAATGCAGAAGCTCAAGGATACAAGCACTAATGTTTCTGATCTAACAGTCAAGCCCGCGAGTGGGTTTTAAGGACATTATGGCTTCATTGTACAGTGATGCAATTCCACATCTTTCTGAAGTTCAAAAGGTGAAGCGAATATCTGATAAAAACATACGAGAGCACGGCTCATTATAACCGAGCTCTTGCAAAGGCTTCTTACAGAATGCGCCAAGCGAAGATGCACTTCCAGTCTTTCTGAGAATAATGGCTATTTTAATGGGAAAGTTATCGAGAATATCCGAATCAGGAAGCAGCAAAAGCAGGCATCCTGTTTGTGCCTTCCCACACACACCGAGTTCTGCGTCACCACTTCCTCTTCCTGGAAAAAGCCTGCTGGCTCTTTGCAATCATATTTACATATTCAACCTCATGGGTTGAACCGGTTCTTCTGTTCTCTCTTCGAAGCTAATCTGTCGCTCTGTGTCTTTCCGTAGGGACTTTATCTTTTACCGCCACCAATCATCTCTATCGCGCTCTTAATGTGAACTTCATTTCCCTAACTCAGTTTAGTAATGTTATGTTAAAGGAGCCTTATTCTGCAACTCCATAGAAGTTTTTACTTTACAAACACTACAAAAGCAAACTGATTGGATTAATCAGAGATGATTCAGATGATTCCATTACAAATATTTTTATATTTATATAAATAAATATGTTTATGCTCAAACCACAACATTTACATAATACTTGCAAATGTTTTATGTAAGCAGAAAAACAGTAAGAACTGTTTAAATATTATAAATAAATACATAAGTAATAAT
>NC_133380.1:22313630-22361474 GCF_049309525.1 Garra rufa
TAATGCTTTTAATATTTAATAATATTAAATTCTTAAAAAGTTCACTTAATAAATAACAACAATAACAAATAATAAATGAAATATAAACACGTTTATTTATTAAGTTATATTAATTTATTTAACTCGTGCAATTTTCAATGTCACGGTAATTGTTTTAACATTTAATAATATTAAAAAAAATATATTTCAATATTAATTTTCAGTATAACCTGATTAAATTAAATTTAAATAAATACATTTATTTATTTTATTTTGACCAGTTCAAAGCTATTTTCATACTGTATTATTTTGAGCACATTTTGAACAATAAACAATTTTAATAGATTTTCATATGTTGGCAATTTGCATATGTCATGGTAATGGTTGTAAAATTTATTAATAATAAATTCTTGAATATTTTACTGTTCATTAAATAAATCCTTTTTTTTTTTGACCGGTTCATGGTCAGTTTCATACTGTATTATTTTGAGCACATTTTGAACAATAAACAGTTTTGGGAACATAAAATGAAGATCCTAAAGAAAATCTAGACTGACCTAAAACAGGCCTTGCCTCTGTCTTTCTCTCTCGTAAACAGCTGGTTCTCTCGGAGGACAAACCAAACGCATTTTCTCCTCCATCATCCTCATTCACAAATCAAATTATGCAGTTTTCATAGTAAAGGGAGCTAAGTGCCCCATGCTGACCTCAGCCTGTGACCCCTTCTGTTCTCCAGGTTCCCTTTCCTCTCCCTCACCACATGCTGCCCCAACACGGGCTAAACGCCAGCTCGACGTAGGCTAACACTATTAAAAGCGTGTTTAAATGACTTATGAGCGCTGAGACAACAGAGAGGTCGAAAGAGCCGAGCACCCAGGGAGCACGAGAGAAAGGCCGAAGGCTGGGGAACGCTCCAAAGTGCCTCCGATATTGAAGATAAAAATCAACTAATCGAGTTTGAACTGCCAATACATTCGATGAAGCCTGGTCGGGTTCAAAAGGCTTTTCTGAATATTTCAAGGTTACACTCTCAGTCACCTTGGCAGAAAACCGTTGCCTGACTGGCAAGCCGCAGTTATTTCACGAAAAACGAATTGAGCTTCAAACAACGGAAGGTCTGGAAGCAGTCAAACGGTAACAGCTACACGAAACATTTGATCGGAGACATCATCATCTTTCATTTACGATGTCGAAAGTGAAGGAAATCAGTAAGTAAATGTGTCGCTCTCAAACAGAGAAACAAAACGCTTTTGAAACGAGTGCTAGCATGTCTTTACAGCCATCAAACTTCAACTAGGTCAAATACTCCAACAGATCAGTGCGAAAACCACAGTTATGCTGTGACCTTCCGCAGTTGTATTACACCGAAACAAAACTGAACCTAAAAATAAACCTGGAAACTTTCTGTAACAGCGCATTCTGCATCTAGACCTGCTTTAGCAGAGCCGCAGCTAGCTTTCGGCGCTCTACAGAGCAGAATGAGTGGGGTTAAAGGCCAGTTGCTTTTGTTGGCTTGTTCTTTTCTTAAAGATAACCCCTGACCTGCTCTGGGGTCAGCGGTGTGCTCTCGCCACTGCTGATGGTGTCTGACTGGGTGCTGAGTGAGGGATCGGTCACTACGCACTGATCCTGAACACTGTTTGGTCAGATGCTGATTGGAGACAAGCTCAGGTGATGAGTCAAACTGTCAGGAAGCATTGTGACACTTTCCTTAGGCTAAAAAGACACATCGGCCTTTTAACGTGCTCCAATTTCTAAGCATCTGACAGAACAAATAAATCACTGAGGATCAATTCACACTATAGGGCAGATATTGGTACATTTCAATCAATCAGAGTGATTTTTAGATCAAAATCCTGCTAAAGGGATAGTTTACTTGAAAATTCTGTCATTATTTATTCACCTTTATGTTGTTTGGCTGACTTTCTTGTGTGAAACAAAAAAGACGATTATTTCAAAAAGTGTTTAAAAGGCTAAATTAAATAAAGTCAACGGGGCCCAAAGTTATCTGGACCCAAACATTCTTCAAAATAACTTTTCTTTGTCTTCTGCAGAAGAAAGTAAGTTCATTTTGGGGTGAATTATCAAATGCAGTGTTGTGGTTAATTGCAGAGCAGTGTTATTTTAGTATTATTCATACACTATTATTGCATTTAATAATATTTTAAATTTTGCATTTTCAGTTTTTGGTTTAATTTTAGTTTTGTTCTGTGATTTCATCATTATTATTAGGTGTTTTAATATTTCTAGTTCACTTTAAATTATTTCTATTTCAATTCTAGTTTTAATGCCCTTGCGTTTAGTTTTTTCGTATGTAAAAATCACAGAAAATTAAACCCAACCCGATTTTTGGACAAGAATTTTGGACTCAACTTTCAGTTAATTGACATTTCTTTTTAAAGGGGTCATTGGATGCCCATTTTCCACAACTTCATATGATTGTTTAGGGTCTTAATGAATAGTCTATAATATACTTTGGTTAAAAATTCTCAATAGTAGTGTAATAAAACACCCTTTTACCTTGTCAAAATCAGCTCTGCAAAAATTCAACTCATTTTATTGCACGGTTCTTTACATGCAAATGAGCTCTGCTCAACCCGTCCTCTCTGCCTGGGATGATGAGCCGTATTGTTTACTTTATTCGCATTTAGCCTGGCTTAGTGGCGAAACTTGCCAACAAGCACATTAAAGGAGAACTCCGGTGTGATTTTGACCTAAAGTGTATTGAATCATGATACCGAGTGTGAACGTACCTTGCATATCATAGCCGATGCTCACAACAGGTTGTCAATGAGAGTGAATAGGGCATCAGAATAGCCATGTAAATAAATCACTGTTTTACGCCATTTACGAGGCACAAAGTAGCTCCACACTTCATTGGTAGACTTCCAAGGGCCCTGACATTTAAAACGAGACATTGAGAACTCAGAAAAAGCACCGGTAGTTTATTTACAAGTAGATTTATACAGACATTTTCCACCAGGAACAGACCGGTCGCCGCCATCTTAAATGTAGTCACGATAAGTCGAGTGTCGAGCACGAAGGAATTTATCAGGTTATCAACGTATCAGGTTGTAGTTTCCTTCGTGCTCGACACTCGACTTATCGTGACTACATTTAAGATGGCGGCGACCGGTCTGTTCCTGGTGGAAAATGTCTGTATAAATCTACTTGTAAATAAACTACCGGTGCTTTTTCTGAGTTCTCAATGTCTCGTTTTAAATGTCAGGGCCCTTGGAAGTCTACCAACGAAGTGTGGAGCTACTTTGTGCCTCGTAAATGGCGTAAAACAGTGATTTATTTACATGGCTATTCCGATGCCCTGTTGACTCTCATTGACAACCTGTTGTGAGCATCGGCTAACTGACCCCAGATTTCGGACAGCAGGACACAAACCGAGATGAGATATGCAAGGTACGTTCACACTCGGTATCATGATTCAATACACTTTAGGTCAATATCACACCGGAGTTCTCCTTTAAGAAAGGCTATTTGCAAAGATGCATAAAAAACCCTTATACTCACTTCCACCTTGAGTGAAGCCGCATCAGTAACGATTCGCACAAACTAGAAGCATATGTAGATCGGGATCAGCGCTTTCCTTTTTTAAAAATTAAAGTAATGCTATCATCTGTGTCTTCAGCGGCTAAGATGTCGGGAGTAAATTGCTACTGCTATGTTCATTATTACATCCAACAACAGAACACCTCAGTCACTCAATCTGAGGCATTCTTGTCTTCCCCTGCACCTGAGTCAACACAATGGTGCTTGGAGTCGGACTGTTTCAGCTCGGTGAGGGCGGGTCTAAAGTAAGGCGCTCATGTCAATCAACTCTGTCTATGTGCCGTCACACCAACAAGAAGCTGAGAATGACCTGATTTTAAAAAGGGGGCATTCATTTTAAAGATTAAAAAAAAAAACACTGGGTGGATTTTTATCATTGTAGAGTGGTTGTGTACACAAACTGTCAACACACATTAATGTTCACAACATGTAAAAGTGAGTTTAGCATCCTATGACCCCTTTAAGTTTCAGGTTATTTTTACGTTTTATTAATTAGTGAAAACAATATGGTTAACAATACAAAACAACATTAGCTGGGTTTCCATCCAACGTTGCGAGTTTAACTTGCGCACAAAATTAGAATATTGATAAAACATTTCCGAATAAGCACCATTTCCATCCAACGAGTCAAAGACAACAAAATCATCACTTTCTGATGAACTAGCATTTTTATAATCCCTAAGCCACTAAATATAACAACATTCATATATAAAAAACTACTTGTGCCTCAGAGTGAGCAGACGAAACACAATAAACGCAATAAAATAATTGTTTTCAGAGGTGGAGGCCAGCTGTTTGTGAACGCAATTGTGTTAGACAGTTCTGGGAGGCAATTATACAGAAACACTTGGATGACAGACTTTGTTTGGGCATTTTAGAATGACCATAACAACATTTCAGATGCTGTGCAACAAGATTGGTCTGCTGGTTAGTCAGGTTATGCCATCCCATAGTGCAAAGTCACATGATTTTTTTTTTGATGCGCATGTAGGAATTTATTCTGCAAATGCATTTCGATTCTCCATTATTCACATTGAAGGGTTAGTTGACGCAAAAATTAAAATTCTGTCATTAATTGCTCACCCTCATGTTTTTCTAAACCCAGAAGACCTTTGTTCATCTTCGGAACACCAAATTAAGATGTTTTTAATGAAATCCGAGAGGACAGCAATGGTCCTTCCACGTTCAAGGCCCAGAAAGGTACCAAAAACATCGACAAAATAGTCCATGTGACAACAGTGGTTCAATCGTAATTATATGAAGCTACGAAAATACTTTGTGTTATTATTTTGGAGCTTTTTGCACACAAAAAGTATCATAGCTTGATCAAATTACGATTGAACCACTGATGTCACAAGGACTATTTTTATTTTTAATGTCCTTACTACCTTTCTGGGCCTTAAATGTAGTAGGACCCTTGCTGCTCTCAGATATCATAAAAAATATCTCAATTTGCGTTCCAAAGATAAACTAAGGTCTTACGGGTTTGGAACAAAATGAGGGTGAGTAATTAATGACTTTCATTACGTGAACTATCCCTTTAACTGTTCAAAACCACCTAAAGTGAACTTAAAATTCTTTTGCGAAATAAGTTTTTTAAATTTTTTTTTTTTTTTCCAAATTTGCCATTTTAATATCTTGTTTCTAGTGCAATACTTCAAAATACACAAAACCAGCTATTGTCTCAAAGTTGACTGTGTTGATTAAAGTTGGCAATTCAACTTTGGCAGTTCAGGAACTGCATGCAAGTTTAGTTTGTTTGTTGGTTTGTGCCTTGAAATATCAGTTTTAAAATCATTCCGATGGTAAATGATGGCAATGGCACCTGTTTCTTTCCCAAGTTCTCCCCAAATGTCTGTTCTAGCTGTATGTAAGTTTGGTAAACACATACGAAATTCTGTGTGAAATTCCAAATGCATGTGTACAGCTATCCACTGTAATTACAATTGAGAACTCTACTCACTAAAAAGATTATTAACTCCAGGATTAAAATTTGCTGATAATTTGCCGATTTGATTTCCTTAAGGTTTTTGAGGAAAACATTCCAGGATTTTTCTCCATATAGTGGACTTCAATGGGGATCAGCTGTTTAAAGGTCCAAATTGCGGTTTCAGTGCAGCTTTTAAAAGGCTCTACATGATCTCAGCCGAGGAATAAGGGTCTTATCTAGCAAAACGATCGCACAAAAAAAAAAAACATATTAAATTACTTTAATATACTTTTTACCACAAGTGCACTAGCTCTGCATTCACAACTTCACGCATTACATAGTCACATTGGAACGTAGTCACGTTGGACGTAGGTGGAAGTACCAACCCACTGTGTTTACACAGCGAACGTGCAAAGAGTCAAATGGCATTTACCAAAGAAAAAAAGGTAAAACTACGATGTTGGTTGATTTTGAAGTTGGAGGAGAAAACCAATCCAGACATTTCCAATGCGTAATGCATGAAGTTGGGGACGCACATCTCAGAGCTAGTGCAAGACGAGCATTTGTGGTTACATTTTTATTTTACTTTTTTTTGAAAAGGAGCAATCATTTCGCTAGATAAGACTCTTGTTTCTTGGCTGGGATATTGTAGAGCCCTTTGAAGCTGCACTGAAACTGCAATTTGGATCTTCAACCCACTGATCCCCACTGAAGTCCACTATATGAAGAAAAATCCTCGAATGTTTTCCTCAAAAACCCTCCTTTCTTTTCGACTGAAGAAAGAAAGACATGAACATATTGGATGATATGGGGGTGAGCAAACTATCATGAAATTTCTATTCAGGATTGAACTAATCCTTTAACTGTAGGGAGCTCCAACTAGTTGCTTTAAGCACTTTTTGAAATCCGGACACATTGGCACATAGGCAAGGCTACAACCCCGACACAAACGTCTTATAAAAGTCAATGATGCCACTTCCCCTCATATCAAATGTTGTACAGCAGTCACAACAAGCTCCATTGGGGCACTTCCTGTAAAATGTTTGCCATTTGTCGTCACCTTTAGAGTCTGTACTCCACACTAAAGACAATAGATTGGATTAGTCCACCCACTGAAACGCCTGTGAAGAAAATGACAAATGTCAAGATGCGAAATGAGAGCAATAGATCATCCAAACAGCGTCAACCCGTGTTCTTGGCATCAGGGTTTCGAATCGCCATTTGCAAACCACAAAGGGTGAAAGGTAAAGCAGCTCAGGCCAGTATATTGTGATATATATAGCGGTAGGGCTTTGGCAGTGTGTGTATACATAATTCAAGTTTAATTAAAATTTAGTAACGACAAAAGGCCATTGCAATTGCAAGCCGCTCTATTAATAGTGCATTGGATAGATGGACCTCCTAGAGGGAAGAGGACGCCCATCATCTTTTCCACAGCGAGGAGAGCTGTCCCCACCCACGACTGGTCTCATCACCTTGACAACAGGCCACAAACACGAGTGAAGCCATGGCGACAGGCAGACAGACAGCAGAGAGACCAGGATGTAATCTGTTTTACCACACGCTTTTGGACTGTAACCAGTAGAATGACATGCATTTCAAACCGAAAGCCATAAGACCCTCCCACATCCTGTGCACAAACATCTAAACACAGAATCTCCACATTGAAATCTTCAATGTATTCAATGCAAATAGGCATTTGAGCCATTCTGGTCGAGCGTAGAAGGCAGATTGTGGTGTCCGTTCGGTCTGTCACGCTCTTTGATGACTGACACGTGTGTCTCAGGTGTGTGACCGGTCCCGACAGCACACGACGGCTGCGACAGTGGCTAATTAAAACATAAATGATGTGATTAAAGGGACAGACCGTTGCTTTCCCCACCTGGTGCAATCTTTTTTGTCGAGGTGCATCTGCTCTGCTGCAAAGATGACACCGCATACCCGTTTTCTCACCGAGCTTGTATTCTACCTTTGATTTAATCACCGCAATGCTAAAATCCTTTTCAGCGTTGTCCCTTCAACATCATCAGATTATCGGCCTGAGACAGAGAGATTATGGACTCTGTGACGCTCCTTGGGAACAAAAGAAAGCTGAAGCCTATGGAAATACACAGTGCAAAAGAGGGGTGCATCAACCTTGGATGCAAATAGGCTTTGCGGTATGAAGGTAGACATAAAAAGAACATCAGACGCCATGCAAAAACTACAGCCCTCTTTTCAAATAGTGTTGCAGAGGGGCGCTTCTATATTTAGAAGCTACTAATTTATTATAGACTTTACTTTTAGTTTGACTAAATAATCAGAAAATATATATTACAACACAAAAATGTAATTTTCAGCAAAAATAACTAAATTGTTATACACCAGTGTTTAAAAGTTTGGGGTTGGTAAGAATGTTTTTTTTTTTTAAATGCTCACCGAGGCTTCATTAATTTGATTAAAAATATAGTAAAAACAGTAATATTGTGAAACAACCGTTTCCAACCGTTTTAATACATTTTTACAAAATCTTGTGATGACAAAGCTAAATTTTCAGCATCATTACTCAAGTCTCAGTGTCACATGATCCTTCAGATATTATTCTAATATTCTGATTTGCTGCTCAAGAAACAGTTACTGTTATTTTCAAAGTTGAAAACATTTTTGCTGCTTAATATTTTTGTCAAAACCATGATACCTTTTTTCAGATTTTTTTTTTTTTGATTAATATAGGGCCCTATGAAATCTGTTTTATTTTTCCCCAAATTCCATGTTATTTTATCCAAATTTTCTTTATTTTTCCTAAATGCCGTTTTATTTTTTTCACAGATTCCGTTTTAGTTTTTCCCAAATTCCATTTTGTTTTTTATTTTCTGTCAAATTCAGTTTTATTATTCTGTTTTCTGTTTTAGTTTTTCTGGATTCGTTTTTATTTTTTTATTTAAAATTTTCCAGTCTCTGTTTTAAAGGTTAAATAAAAAAAATAATATTAAGCAAAAAGCATGTCTAACTAATTCAAATCATGAAACATACACAACTGAATAGCAGCTTATTAAAAGTTGAACAAAAATAACATTAAGGACCTATGAAAGACGTTTTATTTTTAACAAATTCTGTTTTCTATTAACTTTCTTGATTCCATTTTAATGGTTTCATTATGTTTTGATAATCAAAAGCCTCTCTACCTAACTCATTTTTTTAAATACTTAATTATTATTATTATTATTATTATATTTATTTATTTATTTATTTATTTTCAGAAATGCTATGTTGTTTATATTTTTATTACTTATATTTTTTAGTCCTAAATAAATTCTGGTAAATATATTTTCTGGTACTACGTATTCCTTTAAAATTGTATTATTAGTAGTAGTAGTAGTATCATTACATTAAGTATAACATTTCTGTCACAGTTTCTTCAAGTTAAACCAAACTTTTATTTTGACAGGTTGCTGTGAAGACCTTTAAGTTTCTGTTTGTATATGATATGACAGTAGTTTTCTCACAAGAAACTGTAAAATTTGCATGAAGTGACTCTCAGAGCAGTTCTAGAGAGTTTATGCAGTTCTTTATGTTCATGTACTCATATATTGAGGTGGCAGAGGCTGAAAACACTGCAAGAATCACTCGCGCTTCAGTATGAAACCGCGCGTCTGTGCCATTCTTTCACACAGAGACACACAGAACATCCAGGATTCAAATTTAAATAGTATTTTTGAGGCCTAAAAGTCACAGACACTAGTCCATATCCTCTTTTAATTTGAGTGTACTGACCTACTTTTGATTTATACATCCAAAGTTCTGCCTATTCTGTTCAATTTTACAGTAAATTTCATTGTTTTGACTGGATCCTGCAATTCCATCCGGGCCCCATTAATAGAAAAAAACTGCATTTATTTAAAAATACAAATCTTTAGAGAACTTTACAATTGTCTTAAGGTCACTTTTGACAAATGTAATGCTTTTACACAGTAGCGTATACTGTTATTGGTCACACAGCCCTTCAATAGCTACAAAATGTAAAGTGCTCAACCTTGGGTGCAAGAGGTCAAGAGGTGAAGATGGGTTACTTTAAACAGGAAGAGTTAAGCATACAGTTATAAAGGGGAATAGGAGAGTAGAAAGAAAAGGAAAGGCACAGTTCAAGTTTAAAATTCACTTTCATATGCGAGTAGCGATACTGAATGACTAAACTTGTGTTCGGACTAAATTTGGCCCCGTGACCCAAAACTGCACTGAAAGTTTTAGTCTGACTTTCTTTTACGGAGCATAGAATAAGACATTTTGAATAGTGCTAGACAAATAAATTTACCTATATTTAGCGATTTTAAAGGAATAGTTTGCTCAAAAGTAAAAGATGAGTTACTATCAAAAATAAAGTTGAGGACAACTAATTTTCACTGCATTTCAAAATACTGTATGTTTTTGTGTTTCACATACTCATCCTCATGTCATTCTAAACCTGTAAGACCTTCGTTCATCTTCTAAACACAAATGAAGATATTTTTAATGAAATCCAAGAGCTTTCTGACCCTCCATAGACAGCAAGGGTCCTTCCGCATTTAAGACCCAGAAAGGTATCAAGAACATTGACAAAATATATATTATCTGACATCAGTGGTTCAATCATAATTGTTTGAAGCTACGAGAATACTTTTCATTTGAACACAGAAGGACCCTTGCTGTCTATGGAGGGTCTGAGAGCTCGCGGATTTCTTCAAAAATATTTTTAATTGTGTTCCGAAGATGAACAAAGCTCTTAGAGGTTTGGAACGGCATGAGGGTGATTAATTAATGACCCAAAACTGCTCTGAAAGTTTTTGACTGACTTTTTTTTTTACAGAGCATAGAATAAGACATTTTTAATAGTGATAAACAGATACATTTGTCTATATTTAGCTATTTGAAAAGGAATGGTTTACCCAAAAGTGAAAGATTTGCTATCAGTTACTTTCAAAAATAAAGTTGGAACCAAACGGTTTTAAGTGCATTTCAAAATACTGTATGTTTTTTGCGTTTCACATAAGACAGTCAGTCATTGTTAAAGGAGTTAAAGGAGTAGTTCACTTTCAGAACGAAAATTTACAGATAATGTACTCACTCCCTTGTCATCCAAAATGTTCATGTCCTTCCTTCCTTCTTCAGTTGTAAGGAATTTATGTTTTTTTTAAATGGACTTCTATGGTGCCCCCGAGTTTGAACTTCCAAAATGCAGCTTCAAAGGGCTCTAAATGATCAAGACGAGTGTTTGAAATTAAAAAGTATATAAGCTGCAAATGTTTTTAGAAAATAACTGATCGTTTTGTTAGATAAGACAATTCTTCCTCGGCTGCGATCGTTTAGAGCCCTTTGAAGCTGCATTTAAACTGCATTTTGGAAGTTCAAACTTGGGGGCACCATAGAAGTCCGTTATATAGAGAGAAATCCTGAAATGTTTTCCTCAAAAAACACCATTCATATTCGTCATCCTTTCTTATCAAAATGATTGTTACGGATGCAAAAACGCAGAAAATCGAACCTGATCTGATTTTTTTTGGTGGACGAAAGTTTTGGGGACAGTGTGCAAACTCAACTGACATGACGTGAGGTCGTATTTATTTTTTAATGTGCGAAAATTTCAGACAAAAATTCTGTTCTCAGTGTGCACTGACCTTTAGTTCACCCAAATATGAAAATTCTTTCATTATTACTCACCCTCATGTCATTCCAAACCTGTAAGACATTCATCTTTGAAACACAAATTAAAAGGTTACTCCACCCCAAAATGAAAATGTTGTCAATGGGACAGTCAAAAAACTCCCGGTTTTCATCCAAATATCTTAAATTTTGTTCCGAAGACGAACTAAGCTTTTACGGGTTTGGAACAACATGGGGGTAAGTGATTAATGACACAATTTTTATTTAGGGGTGGAGTAGTGGACTGATGGCTGAAGGTCTGGTATCCATGGCAGCTTTCATTGGCCAAGGCCCGCCCATAAGGCCGTTTGACCGACATTTTCAACAACCAATTACAGTTTGCTTCGTTCAGTGTCACGTTTTGGGGCGTGGAAGTGTCCCCACAACAACAGACTGGCGTGCAACAAATCAGTCACTGAAATAACCAGCATTAAATGTTAAAAAAAAGAAGAGGGAGAACAAGCAGTAAGTCAGTCATTTGTTCACGAACGTTGCAAAATTGTATAACAACGATGTCGTCTGCATAAGCACCTCTTAGCAAAACACAGTAAATCAGTCTGCGCTTTGTTTTCCGGCGGACCGAAATTAATGCGACACGCGTCTCCCGGAAATCCTTTCAAATTCAACTGATCAGATGACGACTTCGACGTTCCTGAAGTGTTTCCAGTTAAGTGTGCCATATGCATCAGACGTTTAGCCAACGTTCTGTGGGCGTGATGTTTGAGGCTGAGACTAGTGGTGGAGTAACCTTTTAAGATATTTTTGATGAAATCCAAGAGCTTTCTGACCCTCCATAGAGGGGTTGGGTCGATAGACGATACCATCGTCCATCGCCGATGGCCGATAGACATCACGATGCTGAGCCGGCATTTTGACATTTTCCTGCCGGATCCGGCTCAAATTAAGCACTGGTGGAAACAGTAGGCTACAATGAATTAATTCGTTATGAATCTATTAATTAACGACGATGGCATCGTCCATCGCGATGTTTCACATTACACATCGTACGATGCCAAATTGGTCAACATTGCCCAACCCTACTCCATAGACAGCAAACGTCCTTCCAAGTTCAAGACCCATAAAGGTACCAAGAACATTGACAACACATATATTATCTGACATTAATGGATCAATCGTAATTTTTGAAGCTACGAGAATACTTTCATTTGAACACAGAAGGACCCAAAGGTCAGAAAGCTTTGGGATTTCATCAGAAATATTTTAATTTGTGTTCCAAAGATGAACAGGTCTTACGAGTTTGAAACAACATGAGAGTGAGTAATTAATGACAGAATTCTAATTTTTGGGTGAACTATCCCTTTAACGACTCATTTTGAAGAACCTCAAAGCTGGCACGCCATGATCCGTCACGAGACAAGCGAGAACGAATGACGTCAAACAAGAAAACTCGACTTGCGGGTTTGAAACAAGGAAAGAACGACTTAGACATTCTTCAAAATATCTTCTTTTGTGTTGCACAGCTTAATTAAAAGTCCTACAGGTTTGGAACAACACAAGAGAGATTAAACAATGACAGCATATTCATTTCTCAGTCATCTAATCCTTTAATTGCAGAGTAAATACGCTACAGTGATGCAGCTCAGTTGTAAAAAGTTTTCCAACACTACAGTGGGGTTTTGTAAGTGTGGAATTCTGAGTAACTCTCCACAAACCTTTCGTCAAATCGGGGGGGGGGGGGGGGGGGGGATGCTGGCAAAATGAAAACAAGGTGGCCGCTAAGCAGTTGAGAAGTTCATCCAAAGTTGACTTTCTCTCTTTCCATCTCTCTCTCTCCCCCTCTCCTTCCTCTAGGCTCGACTGCCGGAGAACGCATCTGGTAACGTTTACCTCGTGACTTCAAACTTTTCTCTACTATTATACAACAGGGCCCTAAACACAACACAAACACACACCAAGTCTTGCTAACTTTTTACAATGGTAACAAGACCAGACCAGGGCCTTTCCCTCCCGTGGGCTTATTCAGGTGAACCCGTTTTACGAGCATTCTTCAGCAGAGGGTGAGAAAGCCGAAGGAAAAAAAAAAACCAGGAGTGTGCACTTTTCACTCTTTAAACCTCGTTAGCCGCTTTCCCCCCTCTTTCTCAGCACTAACAGGAAAACAACTACGGAACGTGGAGAAATCTGAACTGGGCTGGAAAACGCAACAAATTAGGTACGACAGCAATGAGAAAATAAAAAAGCAGACACAATATTTTCCTCCTCGAGCCCTTTCGCCGTCTCGAGAGAAAGTCTTCATGCACAGAAACCCAGAAAGTGTTTGCATGCATTTTCAAGTTTCACTTTCAGACACCCACAGCACTGCAGAGAGCTTCCTTCCGCGTATGTGTGCGTATCGCGCGCACGCCGTCGCCAGGCACATCCAGCTCGTCGTCACAGCCCGAACGACCTTGAGCCAGTCGTGCAGGAGTGTCGTCATGGCAACACAGCTTTACACAAGCAGCCACAGCTGGATGCAACTTACACATTCCTTTTAAATTCGACTTGTGCTATAGGACACATGAAGGGAGCTGTAAAACGCAGCGGCGACGCTCGCACGCAGATGCCACGCGGAGACTCTTAATTATGACTCATAAGTTTCCAAATGATTCGCGCAGAATTTTTGACTTGCGAAAGGCAGACCTTCATGGTTAAGTTGGGTGAAGGGAGAAAGTTGACAATGTGATGTTTACGAACCGAGTAAACAGAAAGAAAAACTGAAAATTCATTCCATGATAAACAATCTGGCATGCATTCACGGTGCTTAAGGTGCTCTCTTTTCTCTTCTCCAGTTAGCAGAATGGAAACTTACCACAGTCTACAGATGAGTGGCATAAATTAGAGCTCCAACTCCGAAATATTTACGTTTGTTTTCATTGAGGATCTGAGCGGAGCAATAAATCATTAATAACCTGTATGTTTCAAGAGGTTCGTTTTTCGATTCATTTTGCACACATGAGTCACTGAGATGTGAGTCAACCTCGCCACACGTATTAAAAGTTTACAGGGCTAAAATAAACCTCCCGCACCGACACCTTTAACTACTCCGAGCAAAAAGCCATCGCAAGTAGCAGGTATCACATTTCAATTAGTGCAACAATCAAGCTTTTGTTTCAACCCACCGCCACCAACACAAGCGCCTTGGAGCAACACTATACACCACCCCCCCTCCCAATACCATTAATCTTACATTTGAAACAAACAGACAGATACATGATATAACTGGACCATTTTCCCTGCTCTGAAAATAACCCATCTCCCACAACCACACTGTTTTCTCACGTCGCACTCGGAGGACGGCATCGCTTCAACTTCGTCAAGTATTGTGGATTGACAAATGCAAAATGAGCGGGGACCATCAGATAAGTGTCAGGAAGGTGACGAGAAGCACATTAGTCATTCTGCCGTTTCGCTAGTCACAACCTCCTGCGATCCAAGAGGAAACCACACAATATCTGTGCAGAAAGGAACAATTATAATAGACAAGACGTTTAGTAATATTTCAGTCAGAAATTCAAATAACTTCAATTGGTTTTGGTCTACTGTGGAACATGGAAGGTGAACTTTGGATGAATATCTTAGTCGCTCTTTTCCAAATAATGGAAGTGAATGAGGACAGGAACTCTCAAGCTCCAAATTATACACAGTTGAACTCAAATTTAATCTGACACCTTCAACATTTCTCACATTATTACAGATTATTCGCTATAGTTTAGAAAATGGCAATAGAACATGACAAGAAGAAGAGTTAAACTGATCTTGATAATCACTAATGAATTAGTCAAACTACAATTTATTGAGACACATTATCACTGTTTGAAAGTTAAACTGAGTCTGCATGAATTAATCTTGATAATGTCAGATAACTTAGGGTAACTAAGGCATTTAACAAAACATGGTCAGGTCAAAGTGTCAGATCAAATTTTTGAAGACTTGGCTTTAATGTGTAACTGTTTACTTTATTTTGCTATACTCACTTACATAAATGAACTATGGTGTCCTGCACCCACTAGTTAAATTATATCTAGTGTCTGAATAATTTTTTGTTTGACTGTATAAAAAAACAAACATCATAAAAAGTGGGTCATAAGACTTTGCACAAGTCACATGATAGTTTTGCATGACAAACAGACCAAAACTAAAGCTATCTCTGAAACGTCTGAATGAATCGTTCTTTTGAGTTGATGAATCATTGAGCTGAAATGCTTGATCCAGTTCACAAAACTTTTCTGAATGATCCAAAAACATGAATCACTGACCTGTATTGCTATAGATAACAAAAAATAAAAATATTCAAATGTGTTTTCAATAACTGAAATAAAATAAAATGTTACTTTGGTAACTTACTAAAATACAATATATTCATATACAATATATAAGTCGAAGTACTAAAACTAAAATAAAAATGAATGCTAGATATAGAAATACCTTACAAAAACCAAAACAGAAAAATAGAAAAGCACAAAAAGTTAGGTGAAAATGTAAAGATGATTTGAAATAGTTGCTGTCAAACGGTTAATCGCGATTAATCGCATCCAAACTATAAGATTTTGTTTATATATGTGTGTGCACTGTGTATATTTATGTTCATATAAATACACACATGCATGTATATATTTAAGAAAAATGTTGTTTATATATTAAATATATTTATTTATAATATAAATTATATGAATATAAACATATCTGTAAATACATGGATATATTTTCAAAATATATACTGTATGTGTGTGTGTGTGTGTGTGTGTGTGTGTGTGTGTGTGTGTGTGTGTGTGTGTGTGTGTGTATATATATATAAATAATACACACACGTATATTATGTAAACACACTTTTATTTTGATTGTGATTAATCGCGAATAATCGTTTGACAGCACTCATTTAAAATATGAATAAATACTATATTATAAAAAAAATACTAAAACAGCATTGTCAATTTAATGGTTTAATTAATTTTTTAATAATCAAAAGCATCTCTAATTAACTGATTTTATAGAAAATAACTTTTTTTTATTTTTTAATGTGTATTCAATTTTTTTTCTGCTAAACAAACTAAAAATACATTTTCTGGTAAATATTCATTTTTTAAAAAGTGTTTCAATATTAATTTTATTAGTAGTAGTTGTACTATCATTACACTAAGCAACATATTTCTGTCACAGTTTCTTCAAGTTAAACCAAACTTTTATTTTTAAAAACGGGTTGCTTTGAAGACCTTCACGTTTAATATGACAATAGTTTATCTCAAAAGAAATGGTAAAATGCTTATAAAGTGACTCTTAGAGCAGTTCTGGATATTATGTTTATGTGTTCATGTACTTAAAACATTGTGAACGTCACGCACACTTCAGTATGTGTAGTAAACAAAATGGCGCATCTGTGCCATTCATTTACACAGAGACACACAGTAGATGGCAAGATAACCAGTGAATAATAACTTAAATTTTGGCCTTTAGAATACATGAAACATAACCAAAAGTCATATGGTCGACTTTTATGATACTTCATCATGCTTTTGCCACCGAATGTCCCGATTCAGTCTAAAATAATATTTTTTTTAGATTAACTACTCTTTAAAATCAATAATACTAAATGTAAGATGTTTAAATGTTAAAATCAAAACTCAAATGGTCCTTCCAAAATCATGGGAAATCTTTCGCACAAGCATTTTTTTCTTCTTCCCCTGAGAGTATCCGAGTTAATGAGTTATAGACCCCAAGCTAACAAATGGACGAGGACAGAGAATCTATGCATCCTTTAATTCTTAACCCCATCTGCAGTCAAAGCGTTCAACACAAGATTGATTCATAGTTAATGCAGCCTGACGCTCGGCGTGTGAGAGAGAGGGAGCTGGGGAGAAAGGAACAGATAAAGGGGGAAGGGGGGCTCAGCCTGCGACCAGTGTGAAGAAGAGTTCAGAGGGTCTTTTCCCACACGCAGTCAGGGCATCCGTGGGTCCCGTAGCGTGTGAGCATCAACATACACCGCTGTGCATAAAGCATGTTCGGTTCTCATGCACGCCACTACAGAAATGCTTTAAAAAAATACACACTATTTTTATACACTGAATAAGAGCACTACAGGCTAAAGAGGCTGCAGCTTTGAAATTTAATAACATAATTATTAGGAAGATTCTTATTGCTCCGTGGAGGCAATAAAAGCAAATCAGTCATGGTTCTGACAATATGTTATTAAACAGTAAGAGCACAAGCGTGTTATCTACCTGTGTACTTTCAGCGTCCAAAATATATTTCAAAGCATCAGCAGCATGTGCATTTTAGGGAAACGTTGGTCCTATAAATGTGGTTCTGTGATGTTTCTATAAATGGGCAGTGAATATTTTCGAAACGGTGGGATGTGGTCAAACTCTCCTAGCACAGAAACTGCTGCATTTGGATCACTACATAATGCAAATTGCTGTAAATTTAGAGGAACTTCCTCAAACTTCTCAGCAGCGCTGCAGTGCACTGAATACCTCAGGCTAAATCATTGCAATTAACATTGCAAGAGCAAAGAATGGGAGTGATAAAAATAGTGTGTGATGGCTCTGATAAGAATCGTTCACGTTCCTGCGTTCACAACGCACGTCTAAAACACGCCTGTCATTTCCAACAATGCTGTCTGGGTAGAGAGTTCACTGGAGTTTGAGACACAGCCATAATTACAGCATCAAATACAGTCAACACAATCTTTATCATGACAAATATGCTATATGAAAAAAGACAACATGGACTTATCCTGCATCACTAAAGTGGTCACCACTGATTTGACCCTTCAACTGTTTTCTCAGGTAGCTGTTTAAAAGTAAAAAACACTGTAAATAATGCCCAGCTTTGATTTGTTCATTTATAACCTATGATAATTTAATCTCCACCCTCTGTGTCATTCACCAGGAAACTATCTTGTTGTTTGGGTCACATGCAAAAGGTACAAAACATCCTCATAATATCCAAACAGATCATTTGAGGTCAATAAGTTTTCATTAAAGGTCAGAATGAAAGTTGGAAGACTGAATAAAAATAAGTATTTGTGATAGTGACAGATGAAGGATTAAGACTGTTTTGTTCAAGCAAACTAACTTCAGCTCAAGTAAACTATCAGGTGATCAAAAAAACTTGCTGTTGATCAAAAATGTAAAACTAGCAAAAAGTGCATATTGTATTAATATTATATAAACTAAACACTGGAATAGCACAGCAATTAGAAAAACAACCTCATCCATTAGAGTTGATGCACATCTCCGATTATAAAATGTTCATTAACTTATCAAAACAGTGTTAAAACTGCGTTTGCTTAATAGTGAAATGTTAATACGATCGCGTGCGAATTTGTGTTTAAAATCCACAAACGGATCTAGTTTGTAAAGTAAACAAACAAGCTGGAGAATGTTGTCTCTGGCAACACCGTGTTACTACGATTATTGTCTCAAAGGCAGAATAACTAGGTGGCAAGATCTCCACCGTGGACAAGAATGTACTTCTGAATAACCGGCATCACGTAACATTGTTGCACGAACACAACAATTGCTCAAATGTATCGATTTACGATCGCGATGAAGTGCTTCGGTTTACTTACCGGTGTAAATGTATCCAGTGAAACACTCCAGTTTCTTTAAGCCACTTCTACGCATCCGCCATCTTCAGCATTAGCTATGTTTGTTTAAATGGGAAACACTCCCAAAGCTTAAAGAAGCCTGCCCGAACCGTACGCGCGGGGGCTTCTGGGTAAAGTAGTTCTGCCTTTCAGGCGCTACGCGCGTTCCAAACAGAGCTACGGAGGAAAGAAACTACAAATACATGAACCCCCGCAGATCGAAAAATAGACATCCAGTAGGAGATGGGCAGTAGTAGCAATATCGTAGAAAAAAATATAGTGCATTTATTTTTAGCTCATCCAAGGACCACATAGAGATAACAGTCACGTATCCCTAATGAGCAGGCTGACGTACGCCTTTATTTACATAAATTGAGTGTGACGAATTCGCGGTCTTAGCCGGAGATCGAATTATGTGTTCGTGGTACACCTTTTTATTCATAGTCTGTCAATTACTTTATTGACACTAAAACATGTACACAAGTCTCATGTGGTCTACCAACATTGCTTTAGTATGAGACAAGAACACACATGAAACTCACTGTGCACGTAATATATATTACACACACAAAGTATACATTACACAATAATCACGATGTGCAAGCACTTGCACAATTACTTTAAGTTGCTGAATATGCACAATATTGCATAATGCGAATTAGTAATTCATTCCGCACTAAAATCGACACTACTGTGGATGTTTAAGTATGGAGGCAAACATCTATAATTTTAGTTTTCATTGCTAACATGTTTCTTATTCTATATATGATATTATGCATTGATTTTATTGTGCACTGATAATGCTTGCAAAGCAAATGGGTGACATACTGTATTTTATATTGCTAGAAAGAATCTTGCAAAGGTGAATGCCCCTGAATATCTATTTTAAGTGTGCAAATAGTAAATAATATTAAATAAAATTGTAATACATTTAGTAAATTGTAAATGCATGTGCAGGAGGAAGGGCTATGGAATAAAAGCTGTAATGTACAATATATATGACACAGCAAACTTTGATACCCATACTGTAAATGATCAAAGGCTATGTTTCCATGTCTAAAATGCGTAATCAGATTGAATTTTGTAATGCATCTTTTTTTAGATCTTCATGTAAAAAGAAACAAATGGTCAAAAAAGAATTTTAGGACACGCTCGTATTCTTGTGGTCTGCAGAGGCTGTAAGTGCTCTGCCCTCTGAAGACCAGACATGGAAGATAGCAATGAACTCGTCTCCATGGTGATCTCTGAGGCATACCAGTGTAGAATTTCAACTGTTGGAGAAGGAGACAGCGCTAAAGAGGGAGGGAGGGAAGGAAAAAGAGAGGGGAGGTAGGAACGGTGGGAGGGAGGGGGAGGGGAGAGCGGGGAGAGAGAGACAGACTGAGAGAGATGGAGAGAGAGAGAGAGAGTAGTAATTAGCTCATTGCTTGCTGTTTCCTGTCATGACAGTTCCCTGCTATACAACCTCTGGTCTCATCTGGGCAAAAAACATAGACGTGAGAGGTGAAACTGAGGCATCAAGTCATTTAGCTGAGGGAAAACTCATATAGCTATAGAATATATATATATACATTTATATATTTTATTTCATGCATGGCACTTTTTCATGTGTTGCTTATTAATTCTTATTTTTAAATAGCAAAGAATAATAACATGCTATATAATATCAATTTTTTTTGCTTATGAGCATATTTGACCACAAAACTGAGAGAGCCCCAATAACATTCTTCAGAAACCCAGAAAGAGGCCCATAGACCTGTTGTTGTTCCCTCCCCCAATTCACAGCACAATCTGACTTCCCCCTTTCCGAGAGTGTGAGATGGTTTACCCCCCAACCCCCTCGCTCTGTCTGTCCCCTTTGAAAGGACAGGAGATAGCAGTTTTAAAGGACAGGAGATAGCCCCCCAATCATCTGCATCTATAGATTCTCTACCTGCAAACATGCAGTCATGAACCTCTCCTTGCCCATCCCCTCTCCAGATGAACTGCTTTAAAGATTTACTAGGTTAAATCACCTCTTCAGGAATGTACGAATGAGCAGTGAGTAAAAAATCACAATAATTCTATCTGTTTGATTCAAGGTTAGGAAATTGTATCACTGCACTTAAAGCTCTTTAAAGGGATAGTTCACCTAAAAATACCATTCTGTCATCATTTACTCATCGTCACGTTGCTCTAAACCTGTATTGGTTTCTTTTTATTCTGTGGAAGCTAGAAAAAGACATTTTGAAAAATGGCTCGGTGTTGTTTTTTGACCATACAATAGAACAGTACAGTTTGGCTACTGAAATATCTCCCTTTGTGTTCCACTGAAGAAAAAAATAGGGTGAGTAAACAATGATAGATTTTTCATTTGTGGTTGAATGATCCATTTAAGGCAACTGAGTGATATCTAAATATCTTCTAGATCAGTATTTCAAAAAAAAAAAAAATCTATATACAGTTTTATAACTAAACTGCAGTAAACCAGCAAATACCTGCAACTCGCATGAATATCTTAAGATACTGTAGATATGGAGCTGAATAAAATCAGTGTGCCTATGGAAAAACTCTCCATACCATCAATATTTCTTTGGCTTGAGATCTTCCATGCTGTGTGAGTGTGTGTCTGTGTCAGTATGTGTTTTGATTTATTAATGCAGCAGGGAGTCTCAGACAGCTGTCCTCAGCATAGATGACAACATGCGAGCAGAAAGCTGAATAGCTTCCTCTAGTGGGCAGCCTGTGACATGACTTTGACGATTTCTGAAGGATTTTGTTTTTAGGTGATGTTAAGCGTTCTATTTAATAGTTTTGAATTATGTATTAACATGGGTAGCTTTCATTTGGTTACTATCATTCATCAAAATGTCGTCTTCTGCGTTCCACTGACGAAACGAAGTCATACAGGTTTGGCATGAAGTAAGTGTGAGTAAACGATGACAGAGTTTTTATGTTTGAGTGAACTATCCTTTTGGGATTAGTCATTGAACGGCTAATTTTAGTGCTAATCTAAATATTGGGGTGAACTTGACCCACTAATATTTCTCTGTTTTGTCTAAGGAACTGGGCTAGTGAGGTAGCACCTTGTGCTTATAAATTATAAAAGTAGCAGTTTCCTTTAATTAAATGTACACGTTTTTGGTTCTTTTGAGATATTAAGATACAAATTCTGGTTTTGCAAGGAGACAACAGGCGTCGGGTGTGTTTTGGCAGCTGATTCACCGCAAGGTGCTTCAGAACCTGTCGAACTAGAGTGGGTTTTCGATAAGCTGTGCCCAAACCCCACCCTTTCAGATCTGTTAGAAACATATGGTCATGGCATACTCGTTCAAATCTGAACAGCTTTAAAAACACTAGACAACATACATTTACCTGACTGTGTATGGTGACAGAAAAACTGGGCGTCATACACTACCAGACTGTTAAGTCATTCAGAACTAAACAAACATATACAGAAACATGTTTGATATTCACCTCTGACTGAATGTATTCATAGTCTTAAGTTAAAAACCTGAGTCTGATATCTGGTCACAATTGATTTCAGTATTTTTCATATATTGTGGAAATCAGTAGGGACCAGCAACTGTTCGGTTATGTTCCACAAAAGAATGAAACTCATAGAAAATTTAAACTAATTTGAACTGCCTCTTTACTGTTTAAAGAAGTAGTTAACTTTCAAAATAAACATTTACAGATAATGTACTCACCCCCTTGTCATCCAAGATGTCATGTCTTTCTTTCTTCAGTCTTAAGGAAATTATGTTTTTTTGAGGAAAACATTTCAGGATTTCTCTCCATATAATGGACTTCTATGGTGCCCCGAGTTTGAACTTCCAAAATGCAGCTTCAAATGGCTCTAAACAATCACAGCCGAGGAAAGAAGGGTCTTATCTAGCAAAATGATTGGTTATTTTCTAATAAAAATTACATTTTATATACATTTAACCTCAAATGCTTATCTTGTCTAGCTTTGTGTGTACTTTGTGTAAAGATTAAAAAGTATATAAATTAGTAAGATAAGACCCTTCGTCCTCGGCTGGGATCGTATAGAGTCCTTTGAAGCTGCATTTAAACTGCATTTTGGAAGTTCAAACTCGGGGGCACCATAGAAGTCCATTATATGGAGAGAAATCCTGAAATGTTTTTCTGAAAAAACACAATTTTTTTTACGACTGAAGAAAGAAAGACATGAACATCTTGAATGGGGGTGAATACATTATCTGTAAATTTTTGTTCTGAAAGTGAACTACTCCTTTAAGTAAAAATGTCTCTTAACACTAATGCACTTGAAAAAAACAACTAGATAACCAACCCAAGCTGTTATGATGATATGATTCTGTAAAATCAATGACGTGGCAAGAATTAGTGAATAGTGAAATCTTTTCTAACTGCATATAATATGTAACCACATGTGACCCTGGACCACAAAACTAGTCATAAGGTTCAATTGTTTGAAATTGAGATTCATACATCACCTGAAAGCTAATTAAATAAGCTTTCCGTTGATGTTTTGTTAGGATATGACAATATTTGGCAGAGATACAACTGAAGTTGTTCAAATTAAGTTCTTAGCAATTCATATTACTAATCAAAAATTAAGTTTTGATATATTTACAGTAGGAAATTTACAAAATATCTTCATGGAACATGATCTTTACTTAATATCCTAAAAAAAATTTTTTTTGGCTAATGCTACAAATATACCTGTGCTACTTAAGACTGGTTTTGTGGTCCAGGGTCACATATATGTAAATGAACTTGATATTTAGCATTTAAGCTTGACACTCAAGGCCTTGTCTGTGTATAATGAATCTGTTTTTAATACTTTAACAATTATTTGTTTTCATTTAATGTGAACACCTTTAACATGCGGTTGGCTGTGCTCAGTTTTAGCCGTACACATCAAGGCCTAGCTCCTTTTTCAGTTCACAATCCTGCCACAGCCTGTCTGTACTGAACAAAAGACATTTACTCAGGAAACCTGTCAGCCAATCAGCTGCCGCCTTTCATCCTGCCTGTAAAAGCCAGCGAATGGCAGAACTGCTTTCAGAGCTGTTATCAGAATGTTGGCTTGGCTGGCTTGGAGAGCAGAGACTGCTGTGTAGAGAGAGAGAGGGAGGGCTGTCCTCCATGTTTTAATAAGCATTGACATTACCCACTGTTTTAAGCCATGCATCCACAGAGGTAAGAGATTTTTCATTGCTTGTATGTTTTTACACTGTGTGTTAATGCTAATGGTTGACTTATGTCATGCAGAAATACAGGATTTTCTGAGAGACAGGGGACAAAAACCTGTCCCAACACCAAAGAGAGCTGGATCCTGGCAGGCAGAGGCAACTCAGAAATCACACTCACACTGTGTTTTAGTCTCCAGGCTCGCATGGCTGACCTGTGCTAACACTGTGACCAAAATGGCCTCTTCTGGTCTCTCTCCTAGTAATGTTGCTCTAGAGCCGGAGAGGAGCACAGACGTGTCAGGTTGTGTCACAGGCCAGACCTCTCAAAATGGAAGGCCCTGAGGAGCAGACAGTGCAGACTGTAAGAGGAAGCGCACATGTAGACTGGCAGAAAGATCGAGCAGCAGTTTTGGCTCGGGTTGCAAGTTAAGGGAACACTTTCTAATGGACGACATAATGCTAAAGGTCCATTTTGCTCAGGATATAGGCCTAATTTGCAAAAGCATGCAGTAGATTGCTTTTGCTGACAGACTTATTGGGATCTGACATAGAAGAGACTTTCTTTTCTATTAATAAATGCATATAGATGGTGAATTAGGCTTGTGTTTGCCTTTCTAGGTAAAATACAGGCTTCTGTCTGTTTACTCAGGTTGTGAAGACTCTGTGCAGGCCAGGCATTTTATCAAAACTTAGTTGTGGTATGAGTTGGCAGCCATTTCAGACAGACTTCCTTTTTCGGCTGTGCAACCACAAAGACTGTTTTTGTATTTGTGAAAGCAAGTGTTTTTTCTTAGTGTGGCATAATTAATATTACATTTGTATCCAGTATTTTAAATGTATTCATCTTGGATGGCAAGTCATTGGATACTATATTTAATACAGCTGGGGTCTAATCAGAGGTCAAAGCAGGCAGTGGACTATTGGTGTTTCTCCACAAGCATAATGTCATACTAAAGCTTTTTTTTTAAGTTTTTACCCTGCTATAACAGCCATTGGCTATAAAAGTAAGTGTTTGTCAGCTTCACCTGTGTGATTGATAGTGCATGTGCACTTGTGATTTCCTGATATCTGATTAAGATTATTCTTCTAGAAATGCTGAGATTTGTTGGGGATGGATCAGTTTGTTGTTTTAAAAGAAAATATTAGAGGATTAGTTACAACAGAGAGATGTAAGTAAACAAAAATAATTGTAATTTTAGATAATAAAAGTTTTAAATCATCATTGTTATTATTGTTATTATACAAATCAATTTTCTATTTGTAAAGTTTTTGAAACGTAAGATTAATGTTTTTTAAAGAAATCTTTTCTGCTCACCAAGTCTGCATTTATTTACAGCAAAAACAGTAATATTGTGAAATATTTGTACTTTTTAAAATATCTGCTTTCTATTTTAATATATATTTTAAAATGTAATTTATTTCTGGGATCAAAGCTAAATTTTCAGCATCATTACGCCAGTCTTCAGCGTCACATGATCCTTCAGAAATCATTTTAATAGGTTGATTTGCTGTTCAAAAAACGCTTTTTCATTCGTATTATTATTATTTAAAACAGTTGAGTACATTTTTTAAGGATTCTTTGATTAATTAAATAAAAAACCCTTTGCAACATTATACAAGCGTGGAGTCAGTACATTGTTTTAATGTAAATTTAAAAATTAATACTTTTATCTAGCAAGGATATTATAAAAGCTTTTTTCAGACTTTTTTATACAAAAGACTTCTATTTTAGATAAATGCTGTTCTTCTGAACTTTTTTTTTAAAACAAAAACTATTTATCAAAAAAAACTTTAAAAAATCCACACAGCTAGTTTTAACATAATAATAATAATAATAATAATAATAATAATAATAAATGTTTTTTGTGCAGCAAATCAGAATATTAGAATGATTTCTGAAGGATCATGTGACACTGAAGATTGGATTAATGATGCTAAAATTCAGCTTTGAAATCACAGGAATAAATTACATTTGAAAATACATTCAAATAGAAAACAGTTCTTTTAAATAATTAAAAAAAAACTTAAATCTGACTGCACTTTGGATCAAATAAATGCAGGCTTGGTGAGCAGAAAAGACCAAAAACATTTGACTGGTAGTGTATACCCCACCAAAAAAATTACAGCAGAAAATTAAAAACATGCTCACTAGTAATAACACATATTCTAATGTAATAATAATAATACTGTATTTGAATGAATCAGTGGATCCAGACAGAACAATGAGCATCCTTGACCCTAATAAAACATTACTGAGCAATTACAATTATTTTTAGTGAGTACATGAGCTCATTTTGACAGCCGGCTGACTGTAAGTCAGTCCTGAGCGGCTAAATGACAGAGCATAAGGCGAATTCCCAAGACCCGCAATTTACCCTGACTCCGATTACATTTTCCAGCCTTTTCTTTGTCTCTTGGTGTTTACAAGGCCCTTGCTGCATTCCTGAGAGCCGCTCATTTGTCAAATCTCCATTCGGCTCATACTTAACACGTCAAGGACAGAGAATGTGATCAAAATGGTCGCCCTTAAGCGTGACTGCAAGAAGGGGAGGAGAATAAAACCATCTGACATGTTTGTCCGTTCATCTCCATCCTGTGTTTATGCACACCGGTAGTTTTCAGGGAAGAATATGAGTATTTTCCCGGTGAATGGCAGAAGCAGCAGCAGCCCTCCCTGCATTGCAGCAGTGTATCAGAGCAGAGAGAGGGGAGCAGGGAGAGCCTGTGTGGCACACACAGCACCAGCCGCCCAATCACGCGCCTCCGTGTGGCTCTCAAACCAATCGGCAGCACACAGCTGAGGTTAAAGATTGACAATCGCTCTGAGAGCAGCAGGGAGAGCAAGGCCCTTCTGGAAAATTCTGCACCCATCTTTGTCTCATCCCTCACTGCCTTTATATCTGAAAAAACACATTTAAAAGGCTCAGCCTGAAGAATCTGTGTACTGTGCCTGTAAAGAAAAAGGTATGCTGTTATTATATGTCAGTTTTTAGATGGACAACCATACAATGCTAGTGTGACTGTGTGTTTGTGGAGGAAGCTTGGATGTTTAAGGCTGTAGGTGTATCTGTGATTGTATTTTGCCTTTTTAACTCATGCTTTCGGGTTGTTGTTTGCGTGAGAGGAACTGCATTCTGCTACGGGTGGGGAGTGGATGGTGCATGTAGGTTGGACGTGAGAAGGCCAAGATGGCAAGTGCTCAAGCTCTACAGATGTTTGCCTTGTGCGTGCTGTCAACACACCCCCTCCCCATCTGCATCTCTGAAGGTTGGGGGTGCAGGACGGAGCAAGATATCGCTGCCACATCAGGGCAAACGCATTAGAATTGACCTTGTACATGTTAATAACAGTGTGGTTCTCTGATCATCTTGAGGTTTGTTAATGGTGGGTGTGTGTGTGTGATAATGACCTGGGCATCAGGAGAGAAAAGGAGCCTTTTTAAAACCGCTCAGGCTGCAAAATGATGGGAAACGTTATGTCGCTTGGAAGATCTCAAGTCCAAGTGCCGCATCGAAATTGAAATTTCCACAGAGGTTTAGCGCTGGCATCAACTGACACTGCATCTGATGAGTTATGGGCCACCGCTCTGATGCGCACATCATATTCAGATGGCGTTTGTGTGTTTATTGGGATTTCTAATAGAAAATTCTCTCTTGGCACCATCTTGGCGCTACATCCGCTAGTGATACACAGCAAAAAATGATTTTCTTACTCAGTATTTTTGCAGTACAAATATCTAAACAATCTTTAATTGAGATACATTTACTTGAGAAGCAAAATGACAGTCTTGTTCAATTTGATCTTGAACCACAAAACTTGTCTTAAGTAGCATATGTATATTTGTAGCAATAGGCAAAAATACATTGTGTGGGTCAAAATGATCGATTTTATGCCAAAAATCATTAGGATATTAAGTAAAGATCATGTTCCTTTAAGATACGTTGTACATTTCCTACTGTAAATATATCAAAACGTAATTTTTGATTAGTAATATGCATTGTGAAGAACTTCATTTGGACAACTTTACAGGCGATTTTCTCAATATTTAGATTTTTTTGCACCCTCAGATTCCAGATTTTCAAATAGTTGTATCTCAGCCAAATATTTTCCTATCCTAACAAACCATACATCAATGGAAAGCTTTTTTATTCAGATGATTTATAAAATTTTAATTAAAAAAAGACCCTTATGACTGGTTTTGTGGTCCAGGGTCACAAATTATCAAAATAATATCCCATTTTTCTTGTTTTAATCACAATCTCACTTAATTTTCAGACATTTTTCAGAAAAGAAGTCATGTTGATTCTCAAGCAATTGTATCTTGTTTTAAGGATGTTTTTAGATGTTGTACTTGAAAACAAGATAAATATTTCATTTATTGCAGTGAATAATTAAACTAGGTTGCTTGTTGTGTTTTTGAATTGGAGAAAAGCACATTATTGTTTACAGAAATGAACTGCTTTGCCATTTTTTGTATATATTTACATAAAATATGATGTTTTTATGCCATGTCACTTGTTAACAAAACCATCAGGAAAGGCCACACCTGATTTGTTTTTGCTAGTATCAAATGCTCATTTGTTAGTTATACCTGACACACAATGTTTTATCTAATCTGCTTATTGTTATGTTCAATTTCTACAATAATAGCATTCAGATTATCAGACCCTCGGAGTATAGAATAAGCATATTGTGTTGAGGCTGACGGAGGCCCTGTTGTGATTTTGAAGTCGAAAAGCTCTTACACTGTGAACGTCCTTCTCTTTTGCATTCTTATTGTTGAAATAAAACATAGATTCAGTGAAGTACTACAGTGGCATGCGAAAGTTTGGGAACCCCTTGAAGAATCTATGAAAATGTGAATAATTTTAACAAAATAACAGCGATCATACAAAATGCATGTTATTTTTTTATTTAGTACTGTTTTGAGTAAGATAATTTACATAAAATATGTTTACATATAGTCCACAAGACAAAAAAAAAGGATGACTTGGATGACTTGGATGAACTGTTTTTTTGTTTTGTGATGGTTGTTCATGAGTCCCTTGTTTGTATTGAACAGTTAAACTGACCACTGTTCTTTAGAAAAATCTTTCAGGTCCCGCAGATTCTTCAGTTTTCCAGCATCTTTTGCATATTTGAATCCTTTCCAACAGTGACTGTATGATTTTGAGATCCATCTTTTCACACCGAGGACAACTGAGGGACTCAAACACAACTATTAAAAAAATTCAAGCATTCATGCTCCAGAAGGAAACACATAGCATTTAGAGCCGGGGGGTGAAAACTTTTGAACAGGATGAAGATGTTTTTTTTTTTTTTTTTTCATTTAGTACTGCCCTTCGGAAGCAACAGAAGATACTTGCATGTTTCCCAGAAGACAAATTAAGTACAATTTACCTGGATCTTTAAATTCCAAAAGTTTATGTTTATGTTTATGTACTTAATGCATCGTGTTTCCTTCTGGAGCATCCGTGAATGTTTTTTAATAAGTAAAAAAGCTGTGTTTGAGTCCCTCAATTGTCCTCAGTTTTAAAAGACGGATCTCAAACCCATACACTGCGGCAAAGGGTTCAAATATGCAAAAGATGCTGGAAAACTGCAGAATCTGCAGGACCTGGAGGATTTTTCAACTGTTCAATACAAACAAGGGACTATATGTAAACATCTTTTATGTAAAATATCTTACTCAGGACAGTACTAAATAAAAAACAACATGCATTTTGTATGATCTCTCATATTTTGTTAAAATTATTCACATTTTCAGAGATTCTGCAAGGGGTTCCCAAACTTTCGCATGCCACCGTATGTGGTGAACACATATGCTTGCTTGCTGTTTAATAAAATGGTAAAGTTATGTTAGATTGTATTGTATTTTTAGCTTCACTGTTGCTGAACACATTCTCTTTTACGGTGAAAAATGAATTTTAGTAAAGCAATTTATTTTACTGAAGAGAAAAATAGGCGCCATAATGGCAAAACAGCAGGAATAGTTGTAGAAAATTGACATGTACAGTATATATCATTGATTTCTTTTCATTGTGGCAGTTTGGCTGAAGGAGGAGGGAAGGAGTCAGATGCAACTGAAGGGATGGAAATCGCAACACGATCCAAGGGTGAGAATTGTCTTTGACGTGATGAGTGCCATAAGTGTCAAAACTGTGCAAAAGCGCTTCTAAGCTTCTATATTTGTTGATGCTTTGTTGTCGGATTTAATTTTTTCAGTATGGTTTAAAGGAATAGTTCACCCAAAAATGAAAATTCTGTCATTAATTACTAAACCTCATGTCGTTCCAAACCTGTAAGACCTTTGTTCATCTTCAGAACACAAATTAAGACCCTCCACAGAGTCCTTCCACGTTCAAGATCTAGAAAGGTACCAAGAACACTGCCAAAAAAATAAACTGTAATTTTATGAAGCTACTAGAATACCTTTTGTGCACAAAAAAATACAGAAATAACAACTTTATTCAACAATTATTATGTTAATGTTCCTGGTACCTTTCTGGGGCTTGAATGTGTCAGTTGCGTTGTGGAGGGTCAGAAAGCTCTTGGATTTCATCAAAAATATCTTAAAGGGATAGTTCGAGCATTTAAGACATGAAGTTGTATTCAATCCTTATCAGCACTATAGTGTATACACACTGACCCACACTGCGTTCACCTCCCTGGTCAGAGTTCTGGCCGCTGGAAGTTTTTCAAGAAAGTAGTCACGGTTAGTTTCCGGGGCCTCAAAACTGTGCGTTTTTACGTGAAAAAAATATATGCGTTTCAAAGCTTGATTAATTTACATCACAAAAAACACTCCTGACAAAAATCATACCTCAGTTTTAATCGGCACTATATTCTTTCCGTTTCCATCAATCCGCGCTGCTGTCAGTTCGCACTTCCGATCAGCTATTGATAGCGCGACTCGCTGACAACATGTGTGACTACGAAACTTCTGATGATGAAACCAATTTTAGCACAATGTCAGACGGAACAGACGATATATATATTTTTTTATATTAGACCTCGTTTCACGTGATTTCCACAGGAGTCTAAACATCAGATTGTTTACTGTACAGTTTAGACATGGGATCTCCAGTCCTCGTGAGCTACTGTCTTGCTGGTTTTAGTTTTTCTCTGATGCAACACACCTGACTCAAATCAACGGGTAATTAGCAGGCTTGTACAGAATGTCTCATTTGAGAAAGGTGTCCTGTCATAGGAAAACATCGAGCTGCAGGAATGTAGCTCACGATGACCGGAGTTGGAGATACCTGGGGGGTGTTCCATAAAACAAGTTTACCAAATAAGCCAGGCTTATTTCAGTTAGTCTGACTTATTGTCACTTGATTTGGCTCAAAATAAGTCAGACTAACTGAAATAAGCCTGACTTATTTGGTAAACTTGTTTTATGGAACACCCCCCTGGTTTAGACCTACCTGTATGTGACTTCAAGCACACTTATAAACACGATGATACCGACGGACGTTCCGCATAGTTACAGACAATAACAAATATAGCAAAGCATCATATTTTGTTGTGTTATATAGATTCAATTAAATTCATTAGTTATGGCATTTGCCGATTTTCTCACCACATACACAGTCGATTATTGTCGATGCTATCACTGCCCCGGTTAGAATATTCTCAGTGTAACGTTAGCCTAAAAACCGACGTCAGCTTCAAAATAAACCTGTCGTATGCGACATAAAGTTAGTAAATAGAGCTTACCCATGGTACTGGTACAGCAGAACTCTTTAAAATCCGTTTTTTGATTTTTCCTCCTTGGTTGGGGATGTAATCGTCTTCGCTGAAGTGAGCACTGCACACACGAAAATCCTTGATACTGGATATTTTAGCTCCCGCAGAGTAGCCGATGGCAACCAGCCAAAGCTGTCTCATAACTATATCAGAAACAGGAAAACGATGGAATCTGAACGGCGATCCCTGCACATTCTTGTGGTCACAACCTGGGAATTTACAAGTTCGCACCATTGTTAATTTTCTACTTTTTACGTCGTTGTCATTCGAGTGTGTAATGGAACAGCTGATAGGAACGTGCGAACTGACAGCAGCGCGGATTGATGGAAACGGAAAGAAAATAGTGCCGATTAAAACTGAGGTATGATTTTTGTCAGGAGTGTTTTTTGTGATGTAAATTAATCAAGCTTTGAAACGCATATATTTTTTTCACGTAAAAACGCACAGTTTTGAGGCCCCGGAAACTAACCGTGACTACTTTATTGAAAAACTTCCAGCGGCCAGAACTCTGACCAGGGAGGTGAACGCAGTGTGGGTCAGTGTGTATACACTATAGTGCTGATAAGGATTGAATACAACTTCATGTCTTAAATGCTCGAACTATCCCTTTAATTTGTGTTCCAAAGATGAACAAAGGCCTTACAGGTTTGGAACGACATGAGGCTAAGTAATTAATAACAGAATTTTCATTTTAATTTTTTGGGTGAACTAACCCTTTAAGTTGTGCATACAGGTTTCATGTCAGTAATTTCTACCATTGCTGTGCAGTCTCTGATCAAGGGTCAGCAGAAAGGGCCGCTCCTAAGCGCAAGGTTTCCAGCCCCCCTCACTCCTCAAATGGACACTCGCCTTCGGAAACCTCCTCCAGTCCTGTCAAAAAGAAGAAGAAACCAGGAGCCGTCAATAACAGTAAAGACCAGGTGCAACTTTCGCTCCCTATACAAGCCCTTGATTAATCCTGCATGCCAGCCATTCACTAATTTCAGTGTCTGTCTGTCTGTTTTTTCTTTTTTTTTGGCTTTTGGGTGACTACTTCGTGGTGATTTCTCTGCCAGATTTGATGGTATTCATCATCTTCCATCCTAATATAGATGTACTTTTATGTTTTAGTTCACTTAGTGCACTTAGCGGTTTTACCTGAAAAAAATGTTTACACCTGATTTGCCAAACCTGTAGAGAAGGCTACCTTATTTTTGGCCACTTTGAAGGGTTAGTTTACTCAAAAGTGAAAATCGCTGTTCCAAACCTGTAAGGCCTTCGTTCATCTTCGGAACACAAATTAAGATATTTTTGATGAAATCTGAGAGCTTTCTGACCCTGCATAGACAGCAATGCAACGGACACATTCAAGGCCGAGAAAGGTAGTAAGGACATTGTTAATATAACATATAATTGTTAATATGTGACATCAGTGGTTCAACCATAATTTTATGAATCTACGAGAATACCTTTTGTGTGCAAAGAAAACAAAAAAATAACGACTTGTCGAGACTTTGCGTCTTGTGCTCTCATGAACGCACATTGAAAACTGACACGGAAAAGAAGAAATTGTTGAATAAAATTGTTATTTTTGGGGTTTTTTTGCGCACAAAAAGTATTCTTGTAGCTTTGTAACATTACTGTTGAACCACTGATGTCACATGGTCTGTTTTAATTATGTCCTTACTACCTTTCTGGGCCTTGAATGTGTCAGTTGCATTGCTGTCTATGCAGGGTCAGAAAGCTTGCAAATTTCAACAAAGGTCTGAGGGTGAGTAATTAATAACAGGATTTTCATTTTAAATGAATGAATCCCTTTAAGATTTGTGTGCACTTTTGGCAAATGTTACAAAATCTGTCAAACAGCCATGTCAATTAATAATTACATTTTCTGATTGCAAATATTTTTAAAATAAAATAGATTTAAGAGTAAAGACTTTTTAAGTATTTAAGTTTTTAAATTAGGATGTGGAGCACAAGTTTAACCTTGTTTTAAAAAATAAATAACTTATAATATATAATATAACACTACAGTTTGAGTTATAGTTATATTTATACTAAGGCAAAGCCACATCTGAAGTAAATAAAGGACTGATGTCCTTAATATGAAATATTTAAATCGATAAATATTAAATTGAAAGGTCTGTTTGATCAGGCTTTTATAGTAGCAAGAGTTTATCAATATATTTTATATATATAGTTTTGTTACCATTTGGCATATAGTTGAAGTGAAAAGTTTACATAAACCTTGCAGAATATTTTAATTTTAATTATTTTACCAAAATAAGAGGGATCATACAAAATGCATGTTATTTTTCATTTAGTACTGACCTGAATAAGATATTTCACATAAAAGATGTTTACATATAGTCCAGAAGAGAAAATAATAGTTGAATTTTTTAAAAATGACCCTGTTCAAAAGTTTACATACACTCGATTCTTAATACTATGTTGTTACCTGAATGATCCACAGGGGTGTTTTTTTTAAACAGAATGTGCACAAAATAAGTTACATTTACCCTGATCTTCAAATTTAAAAAGTTTACACCCCCAGCTCTTAATGCATCGTGTTTCCTTCTAAAGATTCAGTGAGCATTTAAACATCTGTAATAATTGCATATGAGTCCCTCAGTTGTCCTCAGTGTGAAAAGATGGATCTCAAAATCATACAGCCATTGTTGGAAAGGGTTCAAATACACAAAAATGCTGAAAAACCAAAGAATTTGTGGGACCTGAAGGATTTTTCTGAACAGCAGGCAGTTTAACAGTTCAGGACAAACAACAGACTCATAAACAATTATCACTAAACAACACAGTATGAAGAATCAAATGTACGTAAACTTTTGAATGGGAACTTTTTTAGCATCTCACGCCATGAGCGCTTTTTCAACAGCAACCACATGCAAACAAACCATCCTTATTGTCAAGTCCTGCTATTGGTTATCGATAAACCTTCAAGTCAACAACTACTGTTTTTTGCAGAGAATCCAATCGAAACATTTTACTTTCTATAAAAGTGTCATCTGTACCTTCAGATAAGCCCAACCAAACAAATGCAAGGCAGGTGGCAGTCATGCAAGCTCAGCTAAAATGTATATCCAGAGACAGCCTATGATTCATGTTGATGCAGCTAGCAGTGAATTATTAGTCCTGAGTTTGTTTCTGCCTCTAACAAGGATGCTTTTACCTTTGTGTTACAGATTGAAATGCCATTAATTCAATGCTCATTAGTCTACATTTGCCCTCTTCTGTCCGTCCATGCCACTTCCTAATCAATAGCCTTTGTGCCTGTTTGTTTTTGTCTTGTTACCTTTAATACCCATGTTTTGAAACCCCAATCCTCTGTTTCTCTCGCCCGCATTCCAGTCAGAACTAAGACATGGTCCCTTTTACTATGTGAAGCAGCCCGCACTCACCACAGACCCTGTTGATGTTGTACCGCAGGACGGGCGGAATGACTTCTACTGCTGGGTGTGCCACCGCGAGGGCCAGGTGCTCTGCTGTGAGCTCTGCCCACGCGTCTACCACGCTAAGTGCCTCAAACTGGCCGCAGAGCCCGAAGGAGACTGGTTCTGCCCTGAATGTGAGGTACTGGATCATGCGGCTCAACTTTGTCTAAAAAAAGTCATCACAATGCAGATTGTTAGTCATTTGTATTTGTAATTTCTATTTGCTTTTGACACAACGCAAAACTCGATTTCAACATATTCAAGTGTCAAGCCATTAAGCGACTGAACGGCAGTAGATGGGGCCTATGGTGAGAAGAAGAATATTCGTCAATGCCTTGCTTTAGAGGCAGTGTTTATGCAAATGTTTGTGCTTGGATAACGTCACCTTGCACCTCAAATCCAAACAAGCCATTTTTGGACTTTGATTAAGGGTGCTTTCACATCTGTGGTTCGGTTCATTTGGTCCGGACCAAGAGCAACAAATGATACATTGTAGCATTTTTCTGCCGTTTTGGGTCCTTTTCACACCACACTGATTGCTCTGGTCCCAACCAGTTGAAACGAACCAAAATGCAGTCATGTGACAACATCCACCTCACTCGTTGGCCAGATCGTGTCATTGAACCACTAATCTATAATAGAGAATTATATAGATCAGTGTGTTGAACGTATTTTCTAAACTGTTAGGGGCCATTCACATGTCCCGTCTTTTGCGCGCTCAAGCTCGTTATTTCAAATGTAGACGCGCGGTATGCGCGCTCAGAATGGAAGCGACGTGGTCGCGACGCACACGTTTTTTCCATTCGCGAACGCGCCGCATCGAGATAAAAACATCGCAACTTTTCAGAATGCTGCAAGCGCACCGCAGGTCATGTGACATAAACCAACCAATCAGCTTCATCCTTTGCCTTAATAACATTGAAAGCATTAGGTGCGTTCGACTTCATGCAGCGCTGCGCAGACCGATCGGCGGCTGACTTGAAGTAGTGCATGCCGGTTAGAAATTTTGTCCGACTTGAACCGGCGCCGACGCCACGTGACGTTCACGTGTGGCATCAAAGTAACTCGAGAGCGTTTCGAGAACAGCCGGCGCAGCATTTCAGAAGGGACTGCGCCAGGCTGTGATGACGTCACAGCTTCTCATGATTGGCCACATTCACCACATGACGATGATCACGCGTGTTTCGTGCATAACAAATCAATTTGCATGCCATTTCGTAAATAGTTTACGATCTTTTGACTGCAGTACATTTTATTCCCTTAAATTCTTTATATTGGATTTGTGCATAAGTTTATTATTGTACTTTTTTCATACAGACCACTTATAGTATTCAGCTGCATATTTAAGTAATATTTTTTATGGAATAACTAAAATGTCACAGACATTTAATGTAATGAGGTCAACACTGATTGATGCTGAAATCTGTAGTTGCTGCTTCACTTGCATGTGCTGCATTTCTTCCAACAAAAAAGGTATTTCTATAGCTTCCAATTCATCTGCAATAAAGTAGGCAAACGCCACGTGATCTGCCATGTTTGAGGGAGCAACGAGATCTCCAACTTGTCCGACTTGACGGCTCCGTTTTCAGCTCCTCCCTGACTGCTTTCGGCTAATCTCGCCGATCGGTCTGCGCAGCGCAGCATGAGCTCGAACACACCTATTGACAAGTTGGAGAAACAGCTTATCATAGCTGCACAGGCGTTTTCCATGCGTTTTTAAGCGCGACATGTGAACGGACCCTTAAACAATGAGAAAGATTGTGATGTTCTTGTGAGTTTTCGAAAGTTGGGACCTATATGATCATCAGAGCAAATTTATGATGCTCCGCACCTCCTCACAACTTCAAGTTTGTCCGCGAGCTGTCATGGGGCTATGCTGCTAAAGCGCTAACTGTCAACAAATACTTTTCCTCATCCCATAATGAACAGCGCAGCGGACTACGGCAGCTGGATTAGTCCAAAAAGGCGCAGTACTTTTTGCGGTTAGGTCTGTTCTAGTTCGGTTCATGTTCTCACCACAAACGAACCGCTCTAGTGTTCGTTTGAAAGCGTACCGAGACCACCTCTTCAAGGAGGTCTCGGTACGCTTTTTTGGTGCGCACTCGAGTGCGATTGCTACATTTACACCTGCCCAAACGAACCGCACCAAAAGGGAAAACGAACTCTAGTGCGATTCAACCGAACTAAATAAGGCAGGTGTGAAAGCACCCTAAATAAATGCTTTGTTAAGCTTTTGCTAATGCTTTTAAGCTATGAAACTTGCAAGATGTCTCTTATATGCCAAAAGATTAAGGCACTTTTTAATGTCATGACCTCTTTAAAATTTGTCAAAATTATTAATTTCAATAGCACTTACGTACATCAAACTTTACAGTTTTGTTCTTCTATATTCTGAAGGTTTTTACAGAGGAGTTTGTATCATATTTCATTTACCTGAACATTTTTTCCTAAAAACATTTTTTTTTTCAGGCTTCAAATCTTTGACCCTGATGCATCATAAAAACAGATACAAGACTTTTTAAACCTTGCTTTATGCAATGTAAAGTTTCTGTTCTGGAAATATGTGCTAAATATTACACATTTAATTAGATAATGCCTCCTTTGCATATGTAAACATAACAAAAAAAACTTGTAATACAAAAAAGTTTACAGTTGTTAATGTAATAATTAGTCAACCAGGGAGTATGACAATATCCATGCGTTAAATTTACATTTAATCTGAAAAAGTTTACCCCAAAGTCCAATTTCACTCTTAAAAATAAAAGTTCTTTACTGGCATTAATAATTCTATGAAGAACCTTGAACATCCATGGAAACTTTTAAATGCAGAAAAGGTTCTTTATAGTGAAAAAAGGTTCTTTAGATTTTTTTTAAATTATCCTCAGAATGGTTATTTTAGGAACTGTTCACTGAAAGGTTCTTTGGGGAACCAAAAAGGTGTTTTTTTTCTGTAGCATCACTGCAAAAACGCTCTTTTGGAACCTTTATTTTTAAAAGTGTTTGTAATATTAGTAAAAGTTTCTTTCACCAAGAAGTCATAATTTAGATTCACCTAAAATTGCCACACTTTTTCTTGAATTAAAAAGGCTGATTTTGCTACTGAAACTTTGACAAATGACCTCTTTTATGATTACCTCAGGCATGTGAAATTAGTAATGCTCCTACTAAGATGCTGAAAGCTGTAAATGGCGGCATACCATGACAATGGTTTCTAAATGACTCACTTTTGCCGCTTTAGTGTCTACACCGGACGTGATAGTTGTCGTGTCACGTCGCGTCGCGTCATGCCACGGAAAAAGCTTGTGGCTGTCTACACTGGACGCGAAAAGCGACCGTCGCAAATCAGTTAAACTTAGAGTCAGTATGTTATAAATAGAACAAGGCATTGGTTTACTGTCGGAGATTTGTCGTGTAGCGTCGCGCCACATCCAGTGTAGACAGCATCACTGATTATAATGAGTTCTATAGTATTTTGTCGTGGTGTTAGGCATCAAAACATACCTAACCAGCATTCCAGCATCAAAACTGCCTAACCAGCATATGCTGTTTTTTTCACCAGGGCATACATTTATAAAATCTGTCAAAAGAAAAAGAAAATTCTGTTTTTCATGATATAGAACCCTCCCTTTTATATTTGCATTAAAATCAAGCTTTAAGCATTTCTCTCTTTTGTTTACAGAAAATAACAGTTGCAGAATGCATAGAGACTCAGAGTAAAGCTATGACGATGCTCACATTGGACCAGCTGTCTTTCCTGCTGAAGTTTGCTCTCCAGAAGATGAAGCAGCCTGGTGTAAGTTCATGCTTTCCCATGGTTCTGCTTTTGCAGATCCATGTAGTCTACATTAGAGAGTTGTGCCTAAATCTAGTTCAAAAACAAAGCAATTGTGAGAAATGGTAATGTTTTCCCACTTTTCTTAAACTTTTTTGTGTAGACTTTAATATGAAATGATTTTTTTTTTTTAATTAAGCACCTTTCCTCATAGAACAGTCCCAAACACATTTTTCCGACCTGAAATGTTTATGAATTGCTTTCACACTAGAGCTTTTCAGAATTTGTTTGGTTGGGTTAAAAGTGCTTCTCTAAATGGCATGCCAACACAAATGTCATTCTGTGCATATAATACATTGTAAAAAATATCCTATTTGATTTACGGTAAGAACATGAAGCATTGTTTGTCAAAAATTAATGGTAAAAAAATACTGTGACAATGTATTACAGAATGATTTTTGTCTTTAATACAAAAATATTTCTTGTTTTCCTTTAGACGGAGCCATTTCAGAAGCCGGTGTCGCTAGAACAGCATCCTGATTATGCAGAGTACATATTTCATCCCATGGATCTCTGCACTTTAGAAAAGGTAAAACTTACGCATTTGATCTTGTAAAATCGACATGCTCAGGTCTTAGGAATGTGCAATATCTGGCATCTTATAAAAGTGTTTTATAACTGTGTTCACTTTTTGTTCTTATTCAGAATATTAAAAAGAAAATGTACGGCTCCACTGAGGCTTTCCTGGCTGATGTGAAGTGGATTTTGCACAACTGTATCATTTATAACGGAGGTCGGTTGCAGTTCTACAGCATTGTTAAATTTGTTCCTGCTCAATGTTTGTTTTGTTAAAACTCTATTGCGTTTGTTTTTCTCTTAGGCAACCATAAACTTACAGCAACGGCTAAAGTTATTGTAAAGATCTGTGAGCATGAAGTATGTATTGTAAATAATTACAAGCCAAAGTAAGCATACACTTTATTCAGTGCCAGTTTTTTAATCACCAATTTCCTTTCAGATGAATGAGATCGAGGTCTGTCCAGAGTGCTATCTCTCTGCATGCCAGAAAAGAGACAACTGGTTTTGTGAACCATGTGTGAGTGTATTACACTAAACAAAATGAAATTCCTTCTTCACATAGTAACCAGTGTGAGTGAACCATCTGTTCATGAAATATTTGTGTGCATCAGAGCAACCCTCACCCTCTGGTCTGGGCCAAGCTGAAGGGATTCCCATTTTGGCCTGCCAAAGCTCTTCGAGACAAAGATGGACAAGTGGATGCACGATTCTTTGGGCAGCACGACAGGTGAGGAACTGTTGAACTGGGTCCAAACCATTCACAAAACATAAAGAAATAAATCAATTTGATCCATGTTAATCTGAGTTTTTAAGCAGAAGTGATAGTAAATGAGATTTTGATAGCTCATTTTACAGATTTCTTTGATTAACTGGATAAAAGTTCATTTTAAAACATTATTTTATTATTATACACTATGAGTCAAAAGTTTTTGAACAGTAAGATTTTTAATGTTTTTTATGGAAGACTCTTCTGCTCACCAAGCCTGCATTTATTTGATCCAAAGTACAGCAAAAACAATAAAATTTTAAATATTTGTACTATTTAAAATAACTGTTATTTTTAAATTAAATTATTTTTTTTTAAATGTAATTTATTCTTGTAATTATAGCTAAATTTAAGCATCATTACTCCAGTCTTCAGTGTCACATGATCCTTCAGAAATCATTCTAATAGGCTGATTGGCTGTTCAACAAACATTTTTTATTATTATTATCAATATTTAAAACAGTTGAGTGAATTAAAGGTAGTGTGCGTCATTTGATTTGATTTTAATTCTAACTTATTCGTTTTTATATACAGGGCCTGGGTTCCTATTAACAACTGCTACCTCATGTCCAAAGAGATCCCCTTCTCTGTGAAGAAGACTAAGAGCATCTTCAACAGTGCCATGCAGGAGATGGAAGTGTATGTGGAGAACATCCGGAAAAAATTTGGAGTCTTCAATTACGCTCCATTTCGCACACCCTACACACCAGACAACCAGTTCCAGATGCTCCTGGACCCAGCAAACCCTGGTGCAGGCTCTGTTAAACCTGAAAAACATGAGAAGATCAAGTTTAGCTTTGATGTAACAGCATCTCCTAAGCTGCTCGTGGGTAAGAGCATGGTGTCCAGTGGAAGTGTAGGGGGCGGGACAGGAAGGCGGATCTCAATGACGGACATGCCTCGTTCACCAATGAGCACCAACTCCTCTGCCCATACGGGATCTGATGGAGAACAGGAGACTGGAGAGAAAGGTCATGCTAGAGCTGCCCTGCCACATTACAGCACTGGAGAGGAGTCAGTGGACTGCACTGGTATATATTTATATATAATGTTAAATGCACACTGCTGCTTTGCATATGTACTATTCACATGAGTACAACAGAGTGGTATGCACAGTTGAGGTCAAAAGTGTACATAAACCTTGCAGAATCTGCAAAATGTTAATTATTTTACCAAAATAAGAGGGATCATACAAAATGCATGTTATTTTTTATTTAGTACTGACCTGAATAAAATATTTTACATAAAAGATGTTTACATATAGTCCAAATGAGAAAATAATAGTTGAATTTATAAAAATGGACACTTTCAGAAGTTTACATACGCTTGATTCTTAATACTGTGTTGTTACCTGAATGATCCACAGCTGTGGTTTTTTTAGTGATAGTTGTTCATGAGTCCCTTGTTTGTCCTGAACAGTTAAACTGCCCCACAAATTCTTTGGTTTTACAGCATTTTTGTGTATTTGAACCCTTTCCAACAATGACTGTATGATTTTGAGATCCATCTTTTCACACTGAGGACAACTGAGGGACTCATATTACAGAAAGTTCAAACGCTCACTTGATGCGCCAGAAGGAAACACAATGCATTAGGAGCCAGGGGGTGGAAACTTTTTGAATTTGAAGATTAGGGTAAATTGAACTTGTTTTGTCTTCTTGGAAACATGTAAGTGTCTTCTGAAGGGCAGTACTAAATGAAAAAAATATGATACTTAGGTAAAATAAGAAAAATGGACACATCTTCAATCTGTTCAAAAGTTTACACCCCTGGCTCTTAATGCATCGGTGATGCTTAAAGCATCAGTGAGGATTTGAACCTTCTGTAATAGTTGCATATGAGTCCCTCAGTTGTCCTCAGTGTGAAAAGATGAGTCTCAAAATCATACAGTCATTGTTGGAAAAGGTTCAAATACACAAAAATACTGAAAAACCAAAGAATTTGTGGGACCTGAAGAATTTTTCTGAAGAACAGCAGGCAGTTTAACTGTTCAGGACAAACAAGTGACTCATGAACAACTATCACTAAAGAAAAAAACACAGCTGTGGATCATTCAGGTAACAACACAGTATTAAGAATCAAGTGTATGTAAACTTTTGAACAGGGTAATTTTTATAAATCCAACTATTATTTTCTCTTGTGGACTATATGTAAATGTCTTTATGTGAAATATCTTATTCAGGTCAGTACTAAATAAAAAATAACATGCATTTTTTCTGCAAAGTGTATGTAAACTTTTGACCTCAATTGTATGATTAAATGGACAGTTTTGTCATTAATTACTCACCCTCATGTTGTTTCAAACCCATAAGACCTTTGTTTATCTTCTAACCACAAAAAAAGATATTTCCTTTTTACCTTTCTGGACCTTAAATGTGTCATTTGCATTGTTGTCTATCCAAGGTCAGAAAGCTGTGGGATTTCATGAAAAATATCTTAATTTGTGGTCTTGCGTGTTAGAAACGAGATGAGTGTGAGTAATTAATGACAGAATTTTCATTTTGGGGTGAACTAGCCCTTTAACACTCATTTCTACTCTTACAGCATCGCCTGCCCCACCTAGAGCAGGTCTCACGGGAAACACCCTAGAGAGCCCTAAACCTTTTCATTCACCTGCTCCCAGCACCCCTGTCAAACAGGAGAAGACCACCACTACCGGCAGCATCCTCAACCTCAACCTTGGTAAACCTCCTTCAGTTGATAAATCTGTTGATTGTTTCTTCATTCAATTGTTTTATCTGATAAAAGCCATATTAACTGAATAAATGCTATTATTCAAAAGTGTTGTGATCTTGTGATCTCTTTCAGATCGTAGTAAGGCAGAGATGGACCTGAAGGAACTGAGTGAAAGTGTCCAGCAACAACAGCAGCAGGGGGCTCAGCCCTCCCTCGCCTCCCCTAAAAGACAGATCAAGAGCCGTTTCCAACTTAACCTGGATAAGACCATAGAGAGCTGCAAAGCACAGCTGGGTGAGTTCAGATTGAAATCTGTCAAGGTTATATCATCAGAAATACAACAGCCATTTTCACGTGTTAAACCAACATAAAGGCATCTACAAACCATTCTATTAAAACTCTCTGATGGTATTTCTTACTTCACTACAAAAAAGCTTTTACTTTTTGTCTTGTTTCTAGTCAAAATATCTAAAAATTCCTAAATTAAGATGCATTTACTAGATAACCAAAATGACATAAGAAATTTAGTCTTGTTCCCAGGGGAAAAAACTAAATTAAATGCATTTTGCCTAAAGCAAGTAAAATTATCTGCCAGTGGGGTAAGTACAATACTCTTGTTTTAAGAATATTTTGCTTACCCCACTGGCAGATAATTGTACTTGTTTCCAGGGGGGAAAAAATAAATTGAGTGCATTTTGCTTAAAACAAGACTACATATCTTGTGTCATTTTGCTTAGTAAATGCATCTTAATTTAAGATTTTTTTTTTTAGATATTTTGACTAGAAACAAGACAAAAATACTAAGTAAGATAAGCCTTTTTGCAGTGTTTTCTTACAAAGCCAACATGAGCCCAACATCAATTTTGTGACTAAACGAAAATAATTTCTGACCAAATTATGCTTTATATTATACCTTGTTAGGTAAAATACAGTTTTGAATTTGAAGTAACATTTGCTCTGTCTCACAGGTATCGATGAAATATCTGAGTATAAGGGTGTAGAACACAGCGATTCAGAGGACTCTGATAAGTCTGAGTCCAGCGACAGTGAATACGGCAGCGACGATGAACAGAAATCCAAGAGCAGCCAGGACAACAAAAATGCAGTTGATGATAAAAAAGAGAAAGAGCCACCCAAGAAAAAGTCGAAACCATCGGTGGCCACTGTTGAGGACAAAGACAGCAGCACTGAGTCTGCTGCTACAACCAGTACAACAACCAAAGGAGAAACCGGCCAAAAAACAAGCACCTCCGAGCCTATAGCTAAAGACAAACCAGGTGTGGATTCAGAGAAAGAACTTCCTGAGAAACTGAAAGCTGCTCCCGCATCCCCAGATTCCAAAGAGAAACCCAAGACCTCTGAGGAGGCTGTCCAGCCGGCATCTGTGGATGTAGACATGGACTCGGACTCTGAGAGGGAGCTGGTCATTGACCTGGGAGAAGAACAGGCAGGGAAGGAGAGGAAGAGGAACAGGAAAGATTCAGCCGCTGTCACCGCACTCAAAGAGCCCACAGCCTCCAAATCTGAAGGTCAGATTTCCTTTATAAAGCAGTGCAAATAAAGCACTAAATAATAGTGTTAAGCTAACTTCTTTGGATTCTGAATAAAACTAGCAACATATCAGTTACCACCCAGTCAGCAAATTTCCTCTGGCCCAGATCTGGCCCATATCAACAGTTAAAGTGTGGCCCAGATAAGTATTGGTTCCCCGGCCCAAAACGGGTCCACATCTTTTTAGCCAGAGCTGAACCAAAACAGTGCCAACACCCAACCCAAAATGAGTCAAATCATGAAAGCAGATGTGGCTGATATATGGATCTTATATGGTATTTTTATATGGCTGAGTTCTGTAAAGGGCTATGGCCCGGCCCGAACGTGGCCCACATGTGGCTGATAGTCCAAAAGCCATTATTTAGCCACATTTATGCCACATCTATATTTTATTTAAAATACAAATTGCACAGTAAATCTTAAACACATCTTAAACACAAAATTGATTCACATTTTTTTATATAATAAAATTTTAATAACAGAAGTACAATACGGAAAATGTAGTGTAAATGTCAAATGAGTAAATAAATGTACAATAATAGATACTTTTAGTAAGTCTCACCAGCCTTTCTTACGTTTTTATGTTAATGTTTAAAAGAGCATATAAAGAATAGAATATCAAAGAATATTTGAAGTTAAAAGCTAATAAATTATATAAAAATATAATAATTAATATAGGCTATAATTTATATAATTGTGTGTTTTGAAGCTCATAAAGGCTGTTTTGGATCTGGGTTGCTTAATGCCGAATACTAGGCTACTACTACTACTCAGTAGCCCCGTTATTATTAGACATTTTCACATACAGGATAGATAAATAAATAATAACTGACTGCAAATTTTTACCTTGTCGCTGTTGTCATCGACGCTCAGCCTCGGTCACGCACACGCAGCGCAGTTGGCGCCATCTTGTGTCCTAATTAATCGATTGTGTTGAAATTAAAAATCCCCTCAGAGGACTTCGTTGTTAATATTATCGTTATATTTTTGCAGTGTCCGTCTTGTTTCTAAACTGGGCTTTAGCCAGTTGTTTTGTACGTTGGAGTAGACGTTTATTAGTAAGTTTTAGTAACCACTAACTTTAGCTTAATTTTAATGTATGTGTTATCTATTTAAGTTTAAGATAACTGCCATATTTTGAACAATTGTAAGGTTCAACTGGACAAAACCTGAAACCAGTAAACTAACAAATGTCTTGTTTAATATATATATATATATATATATATATATATATATATATATATATTGCTTGCCTCTTTATAGTGTTGCCCTAGGTAGGATACAAGGTGCTCTTATGCCAGAGATATTATTATAGTTTTTATTAACAGTTTAAAGTATCCTTAAAGTTTTAGTAATGGTATTGTGTTTTTACATTTCTATTATTTTTTGAATATCTGTGATTATTTTAAATGAGATTTAACGTTTTTTTTGTAATTTTGTTGTAGGTAAACTAAATAAAAAAGCGAAATGTTGCTTTGGCAGCTATCTAATGTAAAGTTGAGGTCAAAAGTTCACATACACCTTGCAGAATCTGCAAAATGTTAATTATTTTACCAAAATAAGTACACAATGCATGTTATTTTTTATTTAGTACTGACCTGAATTAGATATTTCACATAAAAGACATTTACATATAGTCCACAAGAGAAAATAATAGACTCTGTGTTTTTACGAATGAAGATGTGTACATTTTTCTTATTTTGCCTAAATATAATATTGCCCTTCAGAAGCTACAAAAGATACTTGCATGTCTCCCAGAAGACCAATTAAATCAAATTTACCCTGATCGTCAAATTTAAAAAGTTTTCACCCCCGGCTCTTAATGCATCATGTTTCCTTCTGCAGCATCAGTGAGCGTTTGAACCGTAATAGTATCTGTAATAGTTGCATATGAGTCCCTCAGTTGTTCTCAGTGTGAAAAGATGGCTCTCAAAATCATACAGTCATTGTTGGAAAGGGTTCAAATACACATAAATGCGGAAAAACCAAAGAATATGAAACTTGAAGGATTTTTCTGAAGAACAGCAGGCAGTTTAACTGTTCAGGACAAATAAGGGACAACTATCTCTAAACAAAACAAAACAGCTGTGGAATCAAGTGTGTGTAAAGTTTTGAACGGGGTAATTTGTACAAATTCAACTATTATTTTCTAACGCCTTTCATGTGATATTCATGTCAGTGCTAAATAAAAAATAACATGCACTTTGTATGATTCCTCTTATTTTGGTAAAATAATTCACATTTTGCAGATTCTGCAAGGTGTACATAAACTTTTGACCACATCTGTATTTTGGTTTAACATTTTTTTATATATGTATTTTAATTTACTTTGACACTGTCTCATATGCTAATGCTTTTCTTTGACTCCAGGTAAATCCACTCCAATTTCAAGCAGTCTCACCCAGCCTCAGAACTCAACATCCCTTTCCTTCTCCCCGACGATTAAAGACCCATCTCAGTCCCCTATGGCCGTTCCTCTTAGCGTAATACCATTCACAGCAGCTCCGACCAGCACCACTTTGACCTCCTCCACCCTCCCCATCACCACACCCTCCACTGCCAACAGTTCCTCACCCATCTCCACCAGCACAGTAAAGAAACAACGACCTTTACTGCCTAGAGAGACCGTACCCGTGGTGCAGCAGGCCGTCGTGTGGAACCCTACCAACAAGTTTCAGACTTCCTCTCAAAAGTGGCACATGCAGAAGGTACATAGGCAACAGCAGGGCCAAACGCAACCGGCCACGCAGGCGCAGGTGTTAACGCAGGTGCAGCGCAGCCAACAGCCGCAGCAGCAAGCGCAGGTCTCCTCATCCTCATCGGGACAGCAGGCTTCATCCAGTACCAGATACCAAACACGACAATCTGTGAAAAGTATGCGGTTGATATGAATTAATATTATGAATGTCATAAGAATTATAATTTTATATATATATATATATATATATATATATATATATATATATATATATATATATATAATTATATTATATAATTATAATTATATTATTAAGAATAATAAACAATTGAGCACTAAATCAGCATATTAGAATGATTTCTGAAGGATAATGTGACACTGAAGACTATAGTAATGATGCTGAAAATTCAGCTTTGCCATCACAGGAATAAATGACATTTTAAAATTAATTAAAATAGAAAGTGATTTTAAATTGCAATAATATATATTGTATTTTTAATCAAGTAAATGCAGCTCTGTTGCACATGAGACAATTTTAAAAATCTTTTTATTCCAATCTGTCGTTCTATATCATTATTGTTGGGTTTGTTCCTATTTCAGCAGTACAACAGAAAGATTCACCACACACCACATCCACCTCTGCCGTCACGCTGGTGACCAGCACACCTGTAACGGCCAACATCAGCTCTTCCTCTTCATCATCAACATCCACGTCTGGAGACCTCCAGATCCCCACCACATCTGCAGATG
>NC_133380.1:22361974-22389739 GCF_049309525.1 Garra rufa
CCTCCAGATCCCCACCACATCTGCAGATGTAGCAGCTGATATAGCGAAGTACACTAATAAAGTGAGATTAAAAAAAAGGAAATGGTTACAAACTACTAATCTATAGATGAAAACCATTTTAATCGTTCTATTAATGTAATTATTGATGTGTTGTTTCTATTAACAGATCATGGATGCAATTAAAGGGACGATGACTGAGATATACAATGACCTTTCCAAAAGCACGTCAGGAAACACAATAGCAGAGGTATGTATTTGTTAAAGAGATACTTCACCCAAAAATGAAAATGACCCACCTTCAAGCCATACTAGGTGTATATGACTTTCTTCTTTCAGATGAATACAATCAGGGTTATATTAAAAAAAAAATGTCCTGGCTCTTTCAAGCTTTATAATGGCAGTAAATGGGTGTTGAGATTTTGAAGTCCAATACAGTGCATACATCCATCATAAAGAAGTATTCCGTACAGATTTGTGGGGTTAATAAGGGACTTCTGAAGTGAATTGATGTTCGTCACATCTCACCGAAGCTTTTGCTACGTCCTATATCATCCACTGGAAAGCCACTCTCTTGTGAACGTGTGTATGAAAGTTAGTGGAAACTAAAGATTGTAGTTTTTTTTAAGTTTTAAATATGTATATTTTTCTTATACAAACGCATCACTTCAGAAGGATTTTTTGGGCTTCAAAATCTAAACACCCATTCACTGCCATTATAAAGCGTGGATAAGCCAGGACACTTTTTAATATAACTCTTATTGTATTTGTCTGAAAGAAGAAAGTCATATGCATGTATGATGGCTTGAGGGTGAGTAAATCATGGGGTAATTTTTATTTTTGGGTGAACTGTCCCTTTAAGTAAATCTGGAGAAGTATATAACTACTGTGGAAAATATAACTAAAAAGCCATTTTTATCCTGTTACAGATTAGACGGTTGCGAATTGAAATCGAAAAACTGCAGTGGCTACATCAACAAGAATTATCAGAGATGAAGCACAATTTAGGTATGTGATTTTCTGATAATAGTTTATTTAATGTAAGGGCACACTAATAATGAAACAGGAAGACTTTTTCCAATGTCTGCTTAAAGCAATAAATGAAAAATCTGTAATATCAACCATTAAATTATATAGGTCCCTATGATTTCCTCAATGTGAAAAACGCAGACAGAATTGTGGAATCCAGTCATAAAAATGACAGTATAATGAAGAATTTGACAAATCTTGTATTAATAAATTAAAATAGAGCCCTAATTAAAGTGGGATATGAACTAGTATCTGTCAATATTAAAGTGCAAAAAATGATATTAAACTACAAAGTCTGCATGTTCTGCATGTCAATGTGCTAATGACATGCAGTTTTATCTACTGATGCTCATATACAGTCGTGGCCAAAAGTTTTGAGAATTACATAAATGTTGGAAATTGGAAAAGTTGCTGCTTAAGTTTTTATAATAGCAATTTGCATATACTCCAGAATGTTATGAAGAGTGATCAGATGAATTGCATAGTCCTTCTTTGCCATGAAAATTAACTTAATCCCGAAAAAAACTTTCCACTGCATTTCATTGCAGTCATTAAAGGACCTGCTGAGATCATTTCAGTAATCGTCTTGTTAACTCAGGTGAGAATGTTGACGAGCACAAGGCTGGAGATCATTATGTCAGGCTGATTGGGTTAGAATGGCAGACTTGACATGTTAAAAGGAGGGTGATGCTTGAAATCATTGTTCTTCCATTGTTAACCATGGTGACCTGCAAAGAAACGCGTGCAGCCATCATTGTGTTGCATAAAATGGCTTCACAGGCAAGGATATTGTGGCTATTAAGATTACACCTAAATCAACAATTTATAGGATCATCAAAAACTTAAAGGAAAGAGGTTCAATTCTTGTTAAGAATGCTTCAGGGCGTCCAAGAAAGTCCAGCAAGCGCCAGGATCGTCTCCTAAAGAGGATTCAGCTGCGGGATCGGAGTGCCACCAGTGCAGAGCTTGCTCAGGAATGGCAGCAGGCAGATGTGAGCGCATCTGAACGCACAGTGAGGCCAAGACTTTTGGAAGATGGCCTGGTGTCAAGAAGGGCAGCAAAGAAGCTACTTCTCTCCAAAAAAAACATCAGGGACAGATTGATCTTCTGCAAAAAGTATGGCGAATGGACTGCTGAGGACTGGGGCAAAGTCATATTCTCCGATGAAGCCTCTTTCCGATTGTTTGGGGCATCTGGAAAAAGGCTTGTCCGAAGAAGAAAAGGTGAGCGCTACCATCAGTCCTGTGTCATGCCAACAGTAAAGCATCCTGAGACCATTCATGTTTGGGGTTGCTTCTCATCCAAGGGAGTGGACTCACTCACAATTTTGCCCAAAAACACAGCCATGAATAAAGAATGGTACCAAAACACCCTCCAACAGCAACTTCTTCCAACAATCCAACAACAGTTTGGTGAAGAACAATGCATTTTCCAGCACGATGGAGCACCGTGCCATAAGGCAAAAGTGATAACTAAGTGGCTCGGGGACCAAAACGTTGACATTTTGGGTCCATGGCCTGGAAACTCCCCAGATCTTAAAACTTGTGGTCAATCCTCAAGAGGCGGGTGGACAAACAAAAACCCACTAATTCTGACAAACTCCAAGAAGTGATTATGAAAGAATGGGTTGCTATCAGTCAGGATTTGGCCCAGAAGTTGATTGAGAGCATGCCCAGTCGAATTGCAGAGGTCCTGAAAAAGAAGGGCCAACACTGCAAATACTGGCTCTTTGAATAAATGTCACGTAATTGTCGATAAAAGCCTTTGAAACGTATGAAGTGCTTGTAATTATATTTCAGTACATCACAGAAACAACTGAAACAAAGATCTAAAAGCAGTTTAGAAGCAAACTTTGTGAAAACTAATATTTGTGTCATTCTCAAAACTTTTGGCCACGACTGTAGTTTTATAAAGTTTTGAGTTTCTCTTTAGGATTTATAGGCTTTAGGTATATTTGGACAGGCTCCTTTTCTAAATGACCCTGCCGCTTCCTAAATGGTAAATTTCAACATTTTTGATAATTATTGACCTAGAAAGTCCAGATAATTGCACTGCAGTGTTTTTTTTGTTTTTTTTCCTGATTGCGCAAAAAACCTAGGACTACTTCACAAAAGTAGTTTTTTTTTACATTTTGTGAATGACATGTAGATTTTTTTTGGTGCAGTTTTCTTCACTACACATGTTTCAAGCACATGTTTCAGCACCTGAATTTGGAAAAAAAAAATACAAAAGATTTTATTGGGCCCCAAAATGTAATTTTTGTTATAGTTTTAATAAATTGTTGTACTTTTTATGACTTCAGTTAATTACACATGCTTTTTAGCTTACTAAAATTGAATTTAACCATTAAAATTAGGGATGCACCGAATGTTCGGCAGCCGAAATTATTCTATATATAATTATTATATTATAAATAGCAAAAAAAAGCTCTTTCGGCGTTTGGCCGAATAAGTAAAAAGAAATGCAAAATGGCCTTAAACCATTAGTAAATAAACTACAGAACGTTAAAATCTAATAAGAATCATTCATAAATCTGCTGCTGTCAGCAAAAAGTAGTACTGAGGTCTTCTTGTGGGTTTCCGCCAAAATAAAAGTCAACATTCATAAATGTTAGCATTGTAATTTTATAAAATAAAAAAGTAACACAAAAATAGTGATAACAATCATTACAACAGCTCTATTAATACATTTATTATAACATTCTCCTTTGCTCAGCAAGGCTGCATTTATTTGTACATTAAAAAGCACATGCCTGATTCAAGAAGGGAGTCTTAAAACCCCTTAGAGTTCCTGTCAAACTTAACTCAATGCAAAACGTCCCGCCGGAGGAACGTTGGAACACTAAGGGGTTAAAAACGGCCATATTAATATTATATTACTAATTTATTAATTTTAAGTTAAATTGTGCTTTGTTGGTAGGCTATGATGTCTACTAGAATGTTAAAAATGTTCAGTGTTAAAGGAGTAGTTCACTTTCAGAACCAAAATTTACAGATAATGTACTCACCCCCTTGTCATCCAAGATGGTCATGTCTTTCTTTCTTCAGTCGTAAAGAAATAGTGTTTTTTGAGGAAAACATTTCAGGATTACTCTCCATATAATGGACTTCTATTGTGCCCCTGAGTTTGAACTTCCAAAATGCAGTTTAAATGCAGCTTCAAAGGGCTCTAAATGATCCCAGCCGAGGATGAAGGGTCTTATCTAGCAAAACCATCGATTATTTTCTAAAAATCCTATCTCTTTTTCTCCTCCAACTTCGAAATCGTCCTACATCGCTGCAGAAATACTGACCCAGTGTTTACAAAGTAAACATGCAAAAAAGATCAAACAGCCTTTACAAAAAAAGGTAAAACAGCGATGTAGGACGATTTTGAAGTTGGAGGAGAAAATGAGATGGGAGTTTTTCGACATACCCTAACTGTCTTGAACCGGAATACACAGAGTGCACACAGAACTAGACAAGACGAGCATTTGAGGTTAAAAAGTTTATAAATTGTAATTTTTTTTTAGAAAATAACCAATCAATTTGCTAGATAAGACCCTTCTTTACTCGGCTGTGAGGAGACCTTTGAAGCTGCATTTTGGAAGTTCAGACTCGGGGGCACCGTAGAAGTCCATTATATGGAGAGAAATCCTGAAATGTTTTCCTCAAAAAAACATAATTTCCTTACAACTGAAGAAAGAAAGTCATGAACATCTTGGATGACAAGGGGGTGAGTACATTATCTGTAAGTATTTGTTCTGAAAGTGAACTACTCCTTTAAGTAAATATTTTTAAATTGTTGATTTGTAATTGTTTTTTTTTTTTTTTTTTTTTTTTGCAAAGCAAGACAAAACTGTAAAAAGCCTACTTTGGCTATTTAATTTATGCAATGGTGAAAAAAATGGGCAAAATACAAAAAGGGGAAAAAACACAAAAAAAAAAACATTTTCGGTAATCAGCCTGTGGCCCAGTGTTTAATTTTGTTTGGCTTCGGCCAAGAATTTTCATTTCAGTGCATCCCTAATTAAAATCCAAATCAGAAAAGTTAAAACAGAAAAAAAAATCTGAAATTAATACTGGAACTACAACAATATACTGTGCATCAATAATTCATCCTGACTGCATATTTGTTTGTCCACATTTGGTAAATGTGATGTACTCAGAGCTAACCATGGCAGAGATGAGGCAGAGTCTCGAACAGGAACGAGAACGAATCGTGACGGAGGTCAAGAAGCAGATGGAGGTGGAGAAACAGCAGGCTGTGGATGAAACGAAAAAGAAGCAGTGGTGTGCAAACTGCAGAAAGGAGGCCATTTTCTACTGCTGCTGGAACACCAGCTACTGCGACTATCCCTGCCAACAAGCACATTGGCCAGAGCACATGAAGTCATGCACACAGTCTGGTAAGACATAGTATCAGACTCAGAATGGGTAAATATATATGATTTTTGGGATTTTCAGCATCATTAGAAGTCTTTCTAATATGCTATTTTTCTGTTCAAGAAACATTTCTTATTATTTCTTATTATCAATGTTTAAAACAGTTGAGCTGCTTCGTATTTTTGTGTAAACTGACATTTTTCAGCATTTTAGAATCTAAATTAGTTCAGGATTAGTTCACTTCCAGAACAAAAATGTACAGATAATATGTTCATGTCTTTATTTCTTCAGTCGATAAGAAATTATGTTTTTTGAGTAACATTTCAGGAATTATCTCCATATAGTGGACTTCAATGGTGCCCCGAATTTTGAACTTCCAAAATGCAGTTTAAACACAGCATCAAATGGCTAAATGATCCCAGCCGAAGAAGAAGGGTCTTATCTAGAAACATGATCAATTATTTTCTAAACAAATTGACAATTTATATATTTTATAACCTCAAATGCTCGTCTTGTCTCGTCTCTGCAATGCGCATGTGTAGTCTGTGTGATCCGGGTCATTAAAGTCATCTCGTGTTCGTTTTAAACTTCAAAATCATCCTACAACGCTGTTTTACCTTTTTTGTAAAGAGCATTTGATCTTTGAATGCTCACTTTTTAAACACTGGATTGGTACTTCTGCAGCGATGTAGGTTGATTTAGAAGTCAGCAAAGAAAACGAGATGGGAGTTTTTCAAGACAAGCATTTGAGGTTATAAAGTATATACAGTCAAGCCCATTATTATTTATACCCCTGGCAAATTCTGACCTAAAGTTACTTTTATTCAATCAGCAAGTATTCTTTTGACCGGAAATGACACAATGAGACGATGTACAAGATGCATCATTGCGAAAAAAATATTTCTCAGCTTTTATTTACATTTGAACAAAAAGTGGCATGTCCAAAATTATCATACCCTTTGCAAACTGTCACAGTCTATGGGAAAATCCAAAGTTCTATACCATTCCAAATAGTCCAAGCTGTTCTAAAGCATCCTAATTACCCTGATTCATTGGGAACAGCTGTTTTAAGGACTGTACTGAGGACCTGCGGCTGCGCATTGTGGCTGCTCACAAGTCAGGAAAGGGCTATAAGACCATATCTAAATGTTTTGAAGTTCCAGTGGCTACAGTGCAAAGTATTATTAAAAAATACAAGACGTTCTGCACTGTGAAAATATCTCTTGTTTGGCCATAATGATGTAGCCTTCATTAAGCGTAAAAAAGGAGAAGCCTTCAACCCTAAGAACACCATCCCCACTGTCAAACATGGTGGTGGGAACCTAATGTTTTGGGGGTGTTTTTCAGCCGGTGGACCAGGGAACCTAATTGCAGTACATGGCACCATGAAAAAGCAGCAATGCATCAAAATTCTCAACAACAACATCAGGCAGTCTGCAGAGAAACTTGGCCTTGGGTACCAGTGGACATTTCAGCATGACAATGACCCAAAACACACAGCAAAAGTGGTGAAAAAATGGTTAGCAGACAAAAACATTAACATTTTGCAGTGGCCCAGCCAGAGTCCTGACTTAAATCCAATTGAGAATCTGTGGAGGGAGCTAAAGATCAGAGGGATGGCAAGGAGACCCTCCAACCTGAAAGAGTTGGAGCTCATCGCTAAAGATGAATGGGCAAAAATACCAGTGGAGACGTGCAAAAAGCTGGTCAGCAATTATGGGAAGCGTTTGATTCCTGTAATAGCCAATAAAGGCTTTTCTATTGATTATTGAGAAGGGTATGAATAATTTTGGACATGCCACTTTTTGTTCAAATGTAAATAACAGATGAGTAATAATTTTTCCCACAATGATGCCTCTTGTACATTGTCTTATTATCTTCTGGGAGACTTCTGTGTCATTTCTAATAAAAAAAAAATTGCTGGTTGAATAAAAGTAACTTTAAGTCAGAATTTGCCAGGGATATGAATCATTTCGGGCTTGACTGTAAACTGTCATTTTGAAATTTGAAAATAACTGATCGTTTCACTAGATAAGACCCTTCTTCCTCGGCTGGGATTGTTTAGAGCCCTTTGATGCTGCGTTTAAACTGCATTTTGGAAGTTCAAACTTCGGGGCATCATTGAAGTCCACTATATGGGGATAATTCCTGAAATGTTTTCCTCAAAAAACATCATTTCTTATCGACTGAAGAAAGAAAGACATAAACATCTTGCATGACAAGGAGTACATTATCTGTACATTTTCGTTCTGGAAGTGAACTAATCCTTTAATTTGATGCATCATTGCTGAATAAAAGTATTTTAAAAAACTTATATTGAATGTTTATATATTAATAAGAGTATGAAATGACTTTGTGCATTCCAGCAACATCATCACAGCAGGAACCAGAGTCAGAAGGCGGCACAGATGTTACTCCCAAAGCCCCTGGACAGGCGAACAACTCACCTAGAGAGACTGTATCTGCTACACCTGCAGACAAAGACAGTGAAGCGGACAAAACCAAGGACAATGTCACTGTCACTATGTCCTAGCTCACATGTACAAAACATACACTACATCAGCACTTATGACTGTACAGCTGTATATAGATGTTGTCAAATTCTTCACTACAAAAGTTCTTTTAACTAACGTTCGTCTTGCCTGACTGTGCTTTTGTGTTTTTTTATGTTATGACAATGTCTGAATGTTCCAAATCTAAGACACACAGACCACCCAAGCATTTCCTGCTGTAGGATTGAGAGGCTTGGCCGCTTCTCGGTTGGGTTCGATTCTAAACAAAAAAGACCAGTTTATTTATTTTTTCTTGTGGGTACGTGGAGTCTAATAACTTTTATTTGAGCTCATCTTTTTTAATGTTGCCAAAATATATTTATAACATTCAGAAAGCCTGATCTGCTGGTGATCTTTGAAAGTCACGTCACTTCTTTTTAAAAAAAGGTTAAAGTGAAAAGGTTCTTTTTTTATTTATTTCCAGTTCCAAAAACTAGTACAGAATGTGGTTATTTTTAATTTTAGTATTTCATGAAAAGTATTGTGCTGTATTATCTTATTTATGCTATTTTATCAAAAGAACATTTGGTTATATAAAACGTAAGAGGCTACATTAAATCTAATCCATACATCGCTAAGACAAGTTTAAACACTGTTTCGCAAAATACGACTACTTTATCACTATCTTGTTCGAATGTGTGGAAAGAGATGGTTATACATGTTGTAAAACTGTATTATCACTAGATAAGACTGAGAATTATAAATCTGAGGCTCTGTTTATTTGATTTCCTGTAATATATCTTAAATGCCTTCGGGTTTTTTTAGTTTTTGCAGTTTGACATCAGTAGGATCTCATTGTTCTCTTTTTTAAGTTTACCTTACATTTGAAAGCTAGTGTTAGGTCATTGACGAATGACAGAAGATTTTGTCATGTCTGTATTGTTTGGTGTCAAAGAACTACTATATGACGAGTAATTTATGTTTCATTTTGGTTCATTTGAACACTGGCGAAATGTATTATTGTTTTTTACGTTATGTTTTAATGTCCTAGCTAACAGGACTGTAACTTCACACCAATCCAGGTGATTAAGGAAGTACATGTTTAATGTTGTTTTTGTTATATAACGTCTTCATTTCGATGCTGTATTCTCAATGTTTGATGAACAAATTCTTATTATCCCATGAGATACTGCATCTATGATCCACAAACAAAAACATTCCTGTATGTTATGTTGTTAATAGTGCATACATGTTATTCCAAACCATATACAGAGGACAAAGGAGAGCGGTCAAGAGTGGCTGTCAGTCTAAAGAAGAACAGATCGATGTTTACATATTGTATATAAATAAAGATCTGGTGGTCTAACTTGTAATTTAATAGTTTTTGTATGGTGCAAGTGAATTAAAGAGATCACCTGTTGAAAATGTTTCATGTGGGAGTCGTTTTTTGATGAGGTATTGACATTAACAATAGACAGTATTTACAAAAATATTTGAAAAGTCATATGCTACATACAATTGAGGTCAAAAGTTTACATACACCATGCAGAAACTGCCCAATGTTAATTTTACTAAAATAAGAGGGATCACACAAAATGCATGTTATTTTTTATTTAGTACTTGCCTGAATAAGATATTTCACATAAAAGACATTTACATATTGTCCACAAGAGAAAATAATAGTTGAATTTATAAAAAAATGACCCCGTTCAAAAGTTTACAGTGTCTTGCAAAAGTATTCATACCCCTTCATTTTTCCCCCACATTTTATGTTGCTGCCTTATGCTGCTTTAAATTACCTTTTTCCACATCAATCTACACTCCATACACTATAATGGAAAAGCAAAAAACTGGTTTTTAACATCTTTGCAAATTTATTACAAATAAAAAACTTAAATGATTAAGGGTATATATTCAATACCCTTATCTGGGACCGTTTAAAATGTAGCTCAGGAGCATTCATTTTGCTTGTAGATGTTACTACACTTCGCGTGAAGTTAACCTGTGGCAAATTCAACTGAATGGGTATGATTTGGAAAGGCACACACGTCTTAATAAAAGGTCTAACAGCTGAAAATGCATATCAAAGCAGAAACCAAGCCCTGAAGTAAAAAACAAAACAAAAAAACACTACCTGTAGAGCTCAGAGGCAGGATTGCATCAAGCCAAATATATGGGGAAGAGTTCTGAAAAAATTCTGCTGCACTGAAGGTTCACAGAAGCATGTAGTCTATGTTAACCTTAATGGAAGAAGTTTAAAACAACCAGGACTCTTCCAAGAGCTGGCCTCCTTGCTAAACTGAGCAACTTATGTAGACCAAGAACCTGATGGTCACTCTAGTTGAGCGTCATATAAGCAGTTAGGAGAAACATACAGAAGGACAAACATCACTTCAATACTCCACCCATCTGGTCTTTATGGTGCTGTGGCAAGACTTAATCCTCTCCTCAGTGAAGACACATGAAAACCCCCTTTTTGAAATTTGCACATAAAAAAAGGTACCTAAACGACCCTCAGACTGTGAGAAACAAGATTTATCATGCTCTGATGAACCTCAGTTCCAAGCATCATGTTTGAAGGAAACCAGACACTGCTCATCACCTGCAGAGTACTATCCCAAAAGAAAAGTATGGAGGTAGCAGCCTCATGCTGTGGAGCTTTTTTTCAGTGGCAGGGACTGGGGTACTTATCAGAAAGGAAGAAAAGCTCAATGCACTAAAATACTGAGATTGAGCCTTAATGAAAACCCAGTCCAGAGCATTCAGAACCTCAGACTGGACAGAAAGTTCACCTTCTGACACGGCAATGACCCTAAGCACATAGCAAGAGTGAAAGACTTGAGGCTGTAAATGTGCTACAGCTAAGTACTGGGTGAAGGGTATGAATACTTTTGCAATATACTTCTCCCTGCTGAAAAAAACAGCATATGCTGGTTAGGTGGGTTTTGATGCTGGTTTAAGCTGGTCCTTTGCTGGTTTATGCAGGTCCTTGACCAGCACATGACCAGCTAAGGACCAGCATAAACCAGCAAAGGACCAACTTAAACCAGCATCAAAACATACCTAACCAGCATCCCAGAATCAAAACTACCTAACCAGCATATGCAGTTTTTTTTTTTACCAGGGTTTTCTTTAAAAAAATAAAAATAAAAAAAATAAAAAAATACATTTATGAATTTGTGACAGTTCTGTTTTTGCTTTGTTATTATGGTGCATGGAGTGTAGATTGATGTGGGGAAAAAGGTTATTTAAAACAGTTTACCATAAGGCAGCAACATAAAATGTGAAGGGGTATGAATACTTTTGCAAGGCACTGTACATACACTTGATTCTTAATACTGTGTTATTAAACATTTCCAACAAGAAATGTGTGATTATAAGATCCATCTTTTCACGCGGAGGACAACTGAAGGACTCATATGCAACTGTTACAGAAGGTTCAAACGCTCACTGATGCTTCAGAAGGAAACACAATGCATTAAAGGCAGGGGATGAGAACTTTTTGAATTTGAAGATCAGCGTAAATTTAACTTATTTTGTCTTCTGGAAAACATGTAAGTATCTTCTGTAGCTTCTGGGGAAATACTACATAAAATATATTTATATAGGCAAAATAAGAATTCTATTCAACATTTTACACCCCTCTTAAAGCATCGTTTTTTTTTTTTTCTGAAGCATTTTGACATCATGAAGCGGCCCACACAGACGTGCACGATTTTACAGAAAGCTCCGGAGACCTGCAGAACTGAAACTCCCGTCGTTCACAAAGTCCTACACAATCCCCTCCTCATCAGTATAAATAGATTGGACATGCAATTTATTAAAAATTATTAAATAAAAATTTAAATACTACATTGAGGTCATAAGTTTATATACACCTCGTAGAATCTGAAGTAATGATCCACAGCTGATATTTCACATGAAAGACGTTTACATATAGTCCACAAGAGAAAATAATTGAATTGATAAAAATTACCCCGTTCAAAAGTTTATATACACACTTGATTCTTAATACTGATGTTACCTGAATGATACACAGCTGTTTTTTTTGTTTTTTGTTTAGTGCTAGTTGTTCATGAGTCCCTTATTTTTTCTGAACAGAAAAAATAAGGCATTTTTGTGTATTTGAACCCTTTCCAACAATGATTGTATGATTTTGAGAGCCATCTTTTCACACTGAGGACAACTGAGGTACTCATATGCAACTATTACAGAAGGTTTAAATGCTCATGAATGCTTCAGAAGGAAAAATGATGCATTAAGAGCCAGGGGGTGAAAACTTTTGAACATAATGAGGATGTTTACATTTGTCTTATTTTGCCTAAATATGATATTTTTTTTCATTTAGCACTGCCCTTTAGAAGCTACAGAAGATACTTCCCAGACATGTTTCCTAGAAAATAAGTTTTTAAATTTACCCTGATCTTCAAATTCAGTTTTTACCCCCCTGGCTTAATGCATTGTGTTTCCTTTTGAAGCATCAGTAAGAGTTTGAACCTTCTGTAATAGTTGCATATGAGTCCCTCAGTTGTCCTCAGTGTGAAAAGATGGATCTCAAAATCACACAGTCATTATTGGAAAGGGTTTAAATACACAAAATGCTGAAAAAAAAAGAATTTGTGGGATATCAAGGATTTTTCTGAAGAACAGTGGGCAGTTTTTGAATGGGGTCATTTTTTATAAATTTAACTTCTTTTTTTCTTGCGGACTATAAACATATTTTATGTGAAATATCTTATTCAGGTCAGTACTAAATAAAAAATAACATGCATTTTGTATGATCCCTCTTACTTGGGTAAAATAATTAACATTTTGCAGATTCTGGAAGGTGTATGTACACTTTTGACCTCAACTGTACATTAATAAGCATTCATTTGAATGGCGGTCAGTTCGACTCCAAACTAGAGGGCGCACTTCTTCATGTCGGATATTTTTGGATGCTGCATTTTCACCTCCACGACACTGTGTCGCTGTTCTACATCGTAACTTCAGCTTCGAATGTGCTTTGCCTCATGCTATGCTCCACAAGCAAAAGCAGATACTACATTCGCCACCATCATCAACAAGAAAAGAAAATGGAGGTCACGCTGTTGCTCTGACCGTAGGCCGAACGACATTAATGCTAACAAGTGAGTATGCACCTCCAGTTGTTGTGAACGCTAATGCATGTTTTTCGCTGTTCGTCTGTGCTGAATAAATACAGAGATGCAGATACAGTTTGTCATTTTTACAGCAATGAACCTCGAGCTCCAGTAATGGCGCCACGAGTCTCTATATTTATTTAATACGATAAGAAAAGATTATTCCAGGTGGTGGAATACAACAGGTTACAACAACCTGGGACAGACTAGTAAACAGCACAGGTTTTGTATGCAAATCAAATAAGGCTGAATTTATGTTTGTGTAAATATGGGTTTTATCGTAACGTTATGTCTTCCATGTGCATGATAATCACATGTTTAATTATAATTTGACTGTATGTTATTCTATAAACTATTTAAAGATGTGTGCACGATTGCATTATTTCCGTCCTTTTAAAATGTGATTATTACGAATTTTAAATGCAATGAAATTTTGATTTGCACAGTGTCCACAAAGTGGGTGTGTGCGGTCCTCTGGTTTTGCACTAAACGTGTGCAATGTTTTGCAGCTTTTGAATAAGCGTTAACGTTAATTTATTACAATGTAGTACTTTTCTAAATGAATGTTTATGTATTTTTCTGCACGAGTGGAAGATATAGAAAGCTAGTCCGTGCAGATAAGTATATATGTGATGTATGTCTGAGGAAATTATGCTTGTTTTAAACATTTAAAGTCTCCAGCATATTTTGCATTAATATGACATCTCTCTAAATTAGATTAAAATTAAATAATAATAAGCATATTACGTGAAGACTTCTCTCACGTGGCAGCTCTCCGTGACCGAACCCCACCAGTGCTCTCACTACTTACAAACGATTCGCAAACGAATCCCTTTTTGAATCAGTCCAACAAAATTCGTTCGCGGTAACGTACTTGGAAACATGAAATCTTATGCACATACGGTAAACACAATTATCAATAATCTACTAAACAGTAGTGGATACGTAAGTATCGTTTTATTGGAACGTCTGGGCGTAGGGACCACGTGATGGCGATGACGACGAAGAACCACTGTATCGGATGTAATTGATTCTTTGACTGTTCGAACGAACCGATTCGCAGAAACTAGTTCGGTTTAGCAGCAATACTACTTACTTAGAACCGAAATAAAATTGTATTCAGTATATTCTGCGCTATATACAGCGTAAACTCTTATGAGCGAGACGAAGGAACAAAATATCTGTAATGAAAGGATCTCTTGTGTAAGCGAGACTGCGCACGAGTTGGACAGTGAAATGGAGGTCGCGCTAGCGATTAGCTAAAGCTAACGGGCAAGTAACAAATCTAAATGCTCAATCCTGAAAGCTGTTTTGTCTCGTTTTGCGCCTTGTGTATGTGTATTTTACAGCGGTAAGGGGTTGTGCTGAATTCCTCTTGTCAGTTTTGTTTGTGGGATATGTGTGAGTTACTATGACACTCAATACTGTGGGCGGCCATTCCAGAGCACAACGATGCACGTTTTCTTTCTTTATTTTAAAATGCTAGCAATATGCAGGGATGACATATTCACAAAGCATTATAAGAATGGATTATCTTCCGTTAAATCACACCAGACGAGGGTGAATGTATACATTTCATACACGTTTAATGATGGCCTTGAATACGGTTTGTAATGTAACAATTATGCAACTCTACATAATTGTTGTTTCCTGTCTTAACATGACATATTTTGTAATATTATTGGATGGCAATTATATTACACGTTATACATGACGCCCATTTGAAATGTTCAATGATTTAGCATTACTTGCTTGGTTAATGTTATTATAGCAGTTACAGCACTCTATAACAAAATAATGTGCTTTCATATTGTTTGCATATGTATGACTAAAGGCGATTAAAATGCATTCATTTTGCAAATGTTTTGCCAAGCATTTTTAGCATTGGACTGGCTTTCGATTGGGTCTGGTGCAGTAGTTGGTATTTAACAATATTTTTAGTAGTATTTATTTAAATGTACAAACTGTAGAGTTTTTGTAGACTTACTAATTTGTCATTTTCATGTCACTCTTAGCCATCTAATATTTTTGCCAAAAAGAATAAAACTTATGACATACAAGGTCTCTGTTCAGTTGATCTTGTGTAACAATTTTGGCACATACTTGGAATGCTTACTACAATTTTTTTTTAAGGTGTAACTTGATAGACTTCCAACTGGTTAAAACGGAAGGAACATGAATTATATAAAGTTATACAAGTTAATATGATATGTCGATATAGCCACTATCTTCTTAACATTATCGATCATACATTTTTGTTGCAAATTTTAAATGATTCTTTTTGTGTTTTTTGTCTTTTTTAGATCAGTATCTTAAATAGAAGACTTCCAGTCGTCGTCTTCATAGCAAACAGGTGCTTCATTTCACTACTCTTATTATGAGACTCTGCATAGTTTTTGACAGCTGAAGTCACACTGTTACTGTTTACTGTAGTGTTTGCACTGATTGTGTCCCGGAAACTTGAACCATATAAATCTAACTTATGACACTATTGCCTTTGCCAAATGCATGTTGGAGCCTGCAGGTGTTGTTTTGCAGCAGGTCTGCTTTTCTTTAGATCACAATGTTCAAAATGTATACAAGTTTTTTTTTGTGTGTGTTTAATAATGCTTTGCAGCCCTTTTAATTTAAACAAATTTCATTGATATTCTGTCAACATTAAACCAGTTATATTTGATGTATTACTGTTGTAAAAGTTCACCAAAGATGACATGCTCTTGTATGAAACTCAAAATAATTAGTTATTGCATAGTAATTTAAAATGAATTCCTAGTGTCTAACAATGTAAAATGCATTAAAGTAATGATGAAAATGCATCAATTATGGAATTCAGAAACACATTATTAGTATACAACATTTATACTTAATGTTTCAGACTGTTGTATGATACTAAAAAGTTTAACTACAAAAGTAATTTTTCAGTTCTATGTAAAACACAGGAAGACAGTATTGATTATAGTCTTTAGTCCTTTTCAGAGGAAGGTTTCAGGAAAAAATGTATTACATTTGAAAAGGCCAATCACACAGACTTTTATAAATGTTTCCCACTGATCCTGCATATTTTTTAGGAATAAAAAAATACTGCTACTAGTAATTCATGTTTTCTGTTTCAATATAATGTATAATGTAGTCTGTGTACACCTTTAGGTTAAGTGTACTAAATTAACAACATTTTGCACAATGCACAAATGATTTCTTCTTTATTGTGCAATGATGTGTGTGGAATTTAGAGTCTACTACATGTCAAATTATGGATATTATTGCTATTCATATATACAAAGTCATATGCTCAGATGTTATTCTTTATTTTACCAGTGTTTTGTATAATGGGACCTAATTCTCTGAATAGAGGGTTTTCACGACGTGTCATCAATCGGCCATACTGACGGCACGGAATGTAAAAAATAAGTCGCTGTGCAAAACGCCCGTATTTTCCTGTTTATTGCTGCTTAAAATGGTCAATTATTGTCATGTTTTGGGCTGTACTCAACGGTCAGACTAGAAAAAACATTTGGAGTACTGTATGGTCTGCCAAAAGTTATAACAAATCAAGGAGAAGAGTGCAAAAATGATCTGAGGCACAAAAGGCGTTTGTGGTTGGCCAAACTGAACCAGAATTTCCAGAGCAAGAATCTTGACAACATTCGTGTTTGTTCTTATCATTTACGGTTATGTACGTGAAATATTAGGCTAACGTCTTAATGAATACTGCTTGTACGTGTCTTTACCAGCTATTAACTTCAGTTTGTCAAAATATTGCACCCTTTCCTGCTTACGAAGTCCTTCTCTATATAATTTAGCAGCATTTTTTCTGTGGTTTAGACAGCATAAATTGGCAGAACAACAGTAGTACATTAACCATGCAGATGTTGTTTACATCTGAGTATCGCCAGTGTGGCCGCGCATCTGGGGAAATGACCAAAGTGCAAACCCTCTATTATACAGTTTCAACTTAAAACAAAGATGACATGGTTTGTAGATATTTATTAGTTTTAGTAACTAGAGGAAGCATACAGTCCAAAAATATATGTTGGTTTTGAGGAACATGAAGAGAAATAGTTTCCATCAGTGTTATCCATTTAATAGCCCTGTAGTGATTATAATGTAAACCGTTTAGACAATATTTCACACTAGGGCTGCACGATATATAGAAAAAGTATCGTTATCGCGATATTAGTATACGCGATATCAGTATCGCAGAGAGTTGCGATAATTGACATTTAATTTATGTGCCAGACATTTGTGCGTTGCATGCATAGGTTGTCCTCATTTGACCAAACAGATGGGGGCTTACTATCTTTATACCCGCCTCCCAAGTAGGTTCTATAATGCTATTGGCTAGAACGGGCGAACAGGTGAACCCGGTGGCTCAGAGCAGAAAATGAAAAATAAATACGGCAGGAGTATGAAGGGAGAAAATGACAGCAGCACTGAACTTTTGCCTAAGAACTGTGCAGGGATCAAAATTGCCACCGTTTATGCTCCCAAAATTTAATCTGCACAACCTCAAATTATATTTGGGAGCATTTGTGTGAGTGCGAGAAATTGTTGTGGTGCGACCGAGTTTCATTCTTTACAAAACTTTTGCTAACCTAACTACTGCACAGACTGCTGTGAGCTGATGCGTTCGCCGTTCTCTCCAACATTACATAACCATTTAAACTTAATCTTTATTGAAGATTTGAGATATTAGCAGTCTTCCTGTCACTGACAATGCGCACCGCTGAACTAGGAACCGGATGTGTTTTTTTTTCTGAAACCTCTGTTCCGGATTTGCACAAACTGCATTGCAATTAGGGGTGTGTGGTATGACGATTTTTGACTGTGGACAGTGAAAAGGTTCTCTACAACACAGCTTTCATTCACATCAGATGATAACTCAGCGGCCGAGTTCCACTCATGAAGGGGAGTATTTTCCACTGGGGACACGCTTTTCAAAATCCTGTTGGTGTCCTCCGACTTTCAAGTGGTTTGTTAAAGTAATGTCTTGTATTGCAGAGTGCATGCTATGCACTGCCGAGAGTTTCGCGCGATCCTTAAAACGAAACCAAAAGTAAAACGCGTAGGCTACGCGCATTTAAAAGCAATTTTAATACCCCACGTTTAGAGAACGACTCCCCAATGCACGCAAATTAGGCTAGATAAAATATCTAGGCTGTCATTAGAATGTGGGCTATAATAAGTTGTGAAGTTGTCTATAACTCTGTATCATACTTAAAAAAAAAATTTGGTCTCTATTTGCACTTTAAATATTGAAAGAGTAGTCTACGTTGAATATGGCTGCATTTATTGTCTATTTTTTGTTATTTATACTGTAATTTTTAAAAAATTTGATTCTGAGGCTTTCAGAAACAGCCCATTTGATTTGCCTGGCAATTGGAATCAGCCATGAAGAATCAAGATCAGTGCATCACTAAAAAGAAATTGGGTGCTCCTAATTTTTTTTTTTTTTTTGATGCTCCTAACTTTTTGAAGTTTAATAGTAATTTTAATAAAATTTGTTTAATGTTTTATTTAAAAAACAAACAAAAAACAGGCAAGGCAAGGAAATATTTAGTTTAAAAGATGCTCTTACATGTAAATAAAAAGTAATGTTTGAAAGCAATTCATTTTGTGTTTGCAGGTCTGTGGTAACAGCAAACCAGAAATCAGAATATCTGCTGAGGTTTTAAGTCATTCATAGTGTTTTAAAGTCAATTTTTGCAACTTCCTTGACATTTTTTTTTAGCCTGAATTAGATTTAATTCGGATGACAGAAGAATATCTATTACCTGTTTATTTTAGCATGATCATTACATATATAAAATATAAAAAAAAAAATAGATAATAATAACAATAATAATTATTAAAGCATTTCTCTAGGGAAATATCGCAAGAAATATCATTATCGCAGTATTCAACACCAATATCGCATATTTTCCCAATATTGTGCAGCCCTATTTCACACATACTTCAATTGTATAGTCTATTTTGATTTGGCACACCACTTTGAATGCAATAGATCAGGGATGGGCACTTTTAAGCATCTAAAGCTTGTTAAATCCTGTTTATATGCCCTGCAGATCGAATTTACTAAATCCATGACACACCCATAGAGAAAAAAAGACACACTGGTGCCTTCTATTGGGAATCCACATGACTATAGTAATATTTGGGAGTTGTGCTCACCATTAAATCTTTCTTTTTTCTTAATTATAGATATTCTGTTTGAAAAATAGTGTCTCTCTGCTATGGAGGAGAGTGTGAGCCCTGAGCTGGCTCAAGCCCCTGAGCCTAGCCAGGATCCTGTGGATACCAGCTCACAAGGTACCCACGGCCCACTCCACCACATGCACTCCTGTACAAGAGAGCCGTGGGATTCTCTCCAATCAGGGTTTCAAATTGGGAAATTACTGAATCAGGATGTAATCACTGAGATTTAAAAGCCTCTTAATCCGTTCTGGGCATGCACTGGAAAATATTAAATGGCTAAAACCTTTCCTTGCAATCATTTTTTCAAACTGTGGTGTCACCATATCACTTTTCAATGATTGATCAGCTTGAAAGCATGTATCACAGTTTTAATGCACAGTATGTTGATGATTAAACATTGATTGCTGAATTAAAGTGTAATTTTGCTACGTCTCACACACAGAACCAACACCGGTCTCAGAAGAAGTCAAAGATCAAAAAGAGCAAGGTGATGTTAGTGAAGACAAAGTAGACGACCCTGACAAATCCACAAAGCCCTCACGTGAGTTTAAGAAGACTTGGGGCTTTCGTCGGACCACTATTGCTAAGAGGGAACTCCCTGGAGAAATGGTAGGGGAGACCCCAGAGGGCAAGGGCGCCCCGGTGCGTCGCAGCGGCAGGCAGGCAAAGCGCACGGACAAACTGGAAGAGTTTCTGGTCACTGTGAAGCGAGGAAGAGGAACAGGTAGGAGAAGTTGTCCCTCACGACTTGAGGGAGGAGATCCTCCATCCCAGACCCCGACCGATGCTGAAACGGCCTCCGAAGCCAGCTTTGACGGAAATGCAGATTCTAAAATAGAGGAACAGAAAGCAGCCTCACCAGAGAAAAAGAAAAGGGGTCGAGGAAGGACTAAGCAGGCGGTGAAACCTCAAACTAGAGGGGGATCAGTGAGTGATGATGGCAGCTCTGACAACGACGAAAAGGCTGCCGGTGAGGTAACGAAAGACCCTCATGAAAATGTTGAGACTGCGGCCAGTGTTGAAGATGGAAGGGACGTTGAAGCAAAAGAGGAACATGTGAAGGATGTGGTAATGAAAGAAGAGGATGGTGAAGAGTGTAATAAGAACAAAGAGAAGACCTCAAATGAGTCCATGAATAGACGTCCTACTAGAGCAGCCAGTAAAGACGCCAAAAGAGACACTAAACCAAAAGTAGGAGTGAAGCTCCGCAACGAGAAGAAAGAAGAGGATGATGATGATGATGAAGACGATGACGAAGAGACTTCGTCCAGTGGGTCTGACAGTGATGGTTATGACCCTAATGCACTTTACTGCATCTGCAGGCAGAAACACAACAAAAGGTACGTGTCTTTGGAGGTGTACAAGATGTTGGTAGATGGTATATTGTTTAATGGATACTGTGGGAATAATTGATGCATGTAGATTCAACAGAAAATTAGTACGATACAATTTTTTAACTGGCCGATAAAACAATAACAATGATTAACGTGATATAATTGTCTTTGATTAAATGATAACAAGAGTTTGATAAAATTTTAATTTAATGTTTATGCACCAAAAATGGAAGAAACAGTGCTACTCATTTGAACTGCACCACATGGACAATTTCTCCATTTAATTTAAAATTTAAATGGCAGCACAAGCTTACTAGAGCAGATGCATCTACTGGCTGATAAGTCTTACTCACATGAGCATTAAACAGCACTGTGAGATCCAGTGTGAAGTGATTTTAAACCAGTTTAAAGCCAGATGAAACGGCACTGACAATCAGGAGAAAGACTGTGCACAATAATAGTCAGAAGATTTTTCAGTCTACCATTTACCACGGATTTACTGTAGTAACACTAACTGCACCATGGTATTGTGGCAGAAATGTGGGACATTCATATTGAATCTTATTAAATGTGACTCTGGACCACAAAATCAGTTATAAGTCGCACAGGTATATTTGTAGCAATAGCCAACAATACATTGTATGGGTCAAAATTATTGATTTTTCTTTAATGCCAAGAATCATTAGGATATTATGTAAAGATCATGTTCCATGAATATATTTTGTAAATGTATAAAAATGTATTTTTTGATTAGTAATATGCATTGCTAAGAACTTCATTTGGACAATTTCTTTTTTTATATTTTGATTTTTTTTATTTGCACCCTCAGGTGTTAGATTTTTAAATAGTTGTATCAGTAATATAACAAACCATACATCAATGGATATTTGTGATTTATTCAGCTTTTAGATAATTTATTAATCTCAATTTTTTACAAAAAAAATAGACTCTTGTGACTGGTTTTGTGGTCTAGGGTGACATATTAGAAATGTAGATATGTATTAAAAGAAGTAATGGAATATAATTGCAGTATTTTTTTACATTTCAACATTTAAGAATGAGGTTACAATTTTTACAGATGTTGCGGTTTTTAATAATAAATTTACATCTGCATCCTAACTCAAGCTACTACTACTGTCAACTTAAGCAACTAGCAAATGTGCATTTCTAAGAGACAAAAAAGTAATATTAATATTCAACTGCTGCTGTGCTATGCGTCATCAAAGTCAGGCAGCACAAACCTGTTTCATGATTTGAAACAATATTGCTCATTAGAACATGCAGAGACTTAAGAAATTAATTTTCTATTAAGGTATTTATGTTGTTAAGGAAAAAGAACTGTGGTAGTTTAGAACCACAATTAATGTTTTCTACAACTTTCACCTAGGAGAAAAAAAATATTTCTTTACACTTAAGATAAAACATTTGAATTTATCAATGTCAACTGATATGAAACATTTTATTGTAATAATTTGTGAAAAAAAAATGTTTTTCTGAAAGCTAAATAAGCTATAAATAAGCTTTAAATTGGTGTATGTGTTTGTTAGGATAATATTTGGCTGAGATAAAACTATTTGAAAATCTGAAATCTTGAGGGTGGAAAAAAAAAATCTAAATATTAGGAAAATGATGTTCCAAGTTTTTATATATTTGCGGTAGGAAATTTATTCATCATCTTTACTTAATATCCTAATGATTTTTGGCATAAAAGAAAAATCAATAATAATTTTGACCCATGCAATGTATTTTTGGCTATTGCTACAAATTGTAATAAGGTCCAGGAAAACAAAGAATTATACATTATAAATAACTATGCAACAACAGTTAATAATTTTGGTGTAGATATTTATGTATAATGTATTAAATGTAGTATTAGTAAGTATAATATTGTAAAAACGGCTTTTACAGATGTTTAATTTTCTCGTGTAATAGTAAAAAGAGTCCTTGTATGAGTGTTGTGAGCAGAAGAGCGAAAACACTAAGGAACTAAACTGAAGTGTTCTTATACCCTGTAAGTATGTGCACATGCATCTCCAGGAGTATATCAAATCATGAGTTTCTCAGAAAGCCTTACCAGTTGTATTGACTTAAGGACCAGGAGGAATTGATGTATTGTGTGCTAGAAATTGGTTTGCATGCTAAAACTATTAGGTCTTGTGACCTATACATCTTAAAACTAAACTCTACTTTGCAGTGTTACATTTTAAAACCTTATATGGTATGAGATAGATGCATGATAATCACACTTTAGATTCATAGAACGCAGTATGCATATTACAGTGTGTAAGTGTGACCCGGAAATTTAGTTTTAGCTTTAAGATGCACTGTGAAGATTATTTTAAGATCTGCAGCATGTTAAATTGTGTTTGAGCTAGGGCTGCACGATTTGGAGAAAAAATCTAATTGCGATTTTTCTGATCAAAATTGCGATTTGCGATTTAAAATGCGATTTACTACTATTTCATAAAAGAGCTACAGGTTTGATATGGTGGTTTTAACAGAACCAAAGAAAGACCAAGCACAATCCCAAAGTATGCTACACTGTTCTACTGTTTATTTAAAACCTCTTAAACATTGTTGCCTTTTTTAAAATAAAGTTGTCAGTTATCATGACAAATTAAGAAAATAACTACAGTATCTTAAATAAAATAAAATGAACAATTAAAATTATATAATAAAATATTATTAAAATCTTAAACTTTTAGGAATCCAAACACACTGTAAACAATTTTACATCAGTAAAACACTGATGATAACCTACATTAAGAGACACTTTGTTGGGAAGTTGAGCCGCTGCTCCCGCTTATCTTTTCCAAATGGCGTTAACGTTATTTGCTCAGTACATGCAGTAGAGACCTGCACTCCTACGGGAGTATAGCGGGACCCGACGCAACCGACTGCGGCGCGGGACAAAACTTGATGGACGAGTGCGGCTGTTCGGGACGCGGGAAAATAAAATGATTCGCGGGATCCCCGCAAAATAGAAATATCTAAAAAGCAAAATATTGTTATTCATCTATTGCACAAAAGCAGCAAGAACAACTAGTATACATTATCAGTAAGCACAAGGATAGGCAGTCAGGTGTTTAAGTTAGAATCCACTCACTGCTCAAACATTCTTGCACAGTGCTGAATATTGCGTGCTCGCGAATTAAAACACACGAAGTGTAGACATTGTGAAAGATTCATCGTGCATAATATTCATTGTGTTAGAGCTTTATGAGATCGCAAATGAAGTGAGATGTCAACTTTAGCTTTGTCTGCTTGCATTCTGCTCTGGATACACACAGTAGCTCATGCTTGCTCTTAATTCTGTTAAGAATAACAGTGGTTTGTGAATGTTGATGCTTAGCCTATATAACAAATATTTTATCGGGGACGTTTATGCTGGGGTTTTGTGAAACTTACGAGATGTTACAAAACTGTTTCATGTAAATTCAATTGATGTACTGAAAAAAACTATATAGGTTACTTTTATGCGGGCAGGAGCGGGACAAAACATGAATGTCGAGGTAGGAACGGACCGAGATCAAATTTCTGCGGAGGCGGGACTGAAAAATACGTCCCGTGCATGTCTCTACATGCAGTGTTAAAATGCCCCCTATTGGTTAAACTCTGCATCAAACGTAATATAAGCATGAAGACGTAATATGCACTTGAAGTGACCTGTCAAAAACGACTTATATGCTTGTTACCACATTTGATAATCAATCGAAATAATCGCAGCTCTTGCGATTTGAAAATCGCACCCTTTCAAATCGCGATTTCGGTTTAAAAACGATTAATCGTGCAGCCCTAGTTTGAGCTTAACATTTGATCTGAATCATCTGCAGTAAGTAACCGGCATTTTACTTAAATTATGAAACATAAACGTGAAAATGACAACAGTGTTATCTGAATATGATTTACTTGTGCAACTGAGAGTTTTTACACAAGAGATACAGATCAATCTGTGAGCGAAGCACAGTGTACACATATTTCCAGTGAACTATGCTCTTTGAATTGCATTGCTTTTACTGATTTCTATTATGAATGCATTTCATAATAAATCAGCAGTTAGGATTCAGATTCTAAGCTTATAGGTTTTCAATAATTAGCTAGCTTTTTTACGCCCAAGACGAAAGTGTCATCATGTGAAATTTAGTATTTTGATAAGAATTATTGGTGTAGATTATAACAATTTCACACTGGTACATTCCTGTTCTTTGTCATACTTCTTCATTTGACACTTGGTGAACGTTAAACTGTCGTCATCAGGCACGATGCATAAAACATGGCAAGTGTTTATGTTCAAAGCAGATATTCTTATTCAATTCTTGCTTTTTTGTCAGCAGAAGTTTTATCATTTCATCTTGTGGGTTTAATGATTATTTAGGGTGTTTGGTCATTGTTTAAATCCTTGTGCATAGGTTTATGATCTGCTGCGATCGCTGTGAGGAGTGGTTTCATGGCGACTGCGTTGGCATCTCTGAGGCACGTGGCCGACTGATGGAAAGAAACGGAGAGGACTATGTCTGTCCAAACTGCTATACACAAAAGGGACAGTTTTCCAAGGCTGGTTCTTCCACAGCAGCTGCAGAGAATGGCAAGCGGCCAGCAGTTGGCCTTCGTAAAAGTGAAACTGGTCTTGCGACACCACCTAGCACTGCTGTAGTCACCACGGAGGAGAAGGCTTCTGATGACCTGGGCATCAAGGGCAGGATCGAGAAGGCTACCAATCCTAGTGGGAAAAAGAAAATAAAGATTTTCCAGCCGGTACGTTGCTGTATGAAACACAAGTTTGAATACTGCACTCTTGTTTACATCTCAATTCATGGGATTGAAGAAATTGAAATCATCCTGTTGATTTTCAATACAGTTTTTGATGCTTCTGTGCATGAAATTTGTCAGCTTTTATTACGGGATTTTACTGTTAGTGACGCATTGCTTGAAAACTTAATTGTAACTTAATGTAACTTAGATTTTTTTTTTTTGAGTTGCAGAATTTGATGGGCATTAATTGGCTGCTAATTTTTAAAGCTGTCATTATCAGGGTGTTTTTACTATATTTTATTGTACATTATAATAATGATTTTTCAGCTTTGACCACTAATAATTTGACTAATGTTAGGCTAACATCAGAAGGAAATGTCATAATTTTTTGTTAGCTGAGAACCATGCTTTTTAGTGTAAAATACTGTTTTTAATGGGTTTAATGTCACTATTGGGTGTTTTTCTCAAATTGGTATCTTTCCTGCTAACTTAAAGACAAATCACCTTGTAAAGGCATCTTATTATGATTATATATGGGAATTATTTCTAATGCTAGCGGGACACCTTCACTGTATGACAAATCCTAATCTAGTCGAGAAAGTAAAAAAGGTAAGGTAAACTAAGAAAGATATACGACTCCTATATAGATATTTTACCCCTTTTTTTTTTAATTATATAAATGTATGCACCTAAAAAAATCTACATCATAACAGGAGGCTTTAATTTTATAGCAAATTTGGATGTAAAATGTGACCCTGGACCACAAAAACAGTCTTAAGTAGCACAGGATTATTTGTATCAATAGATAACAATACAATGAAAAACCATTTAGGATATTAAGGATATTAGGACATTAGGATATTAAGTAAAGATCATGTTCCATGAAGATATTTTGTAAATCGTAAATATTAATCGTAATATGCATTGCAGATTTTCAAATAGTTGCATCTCTGCCAAATATTGTCATATCCAAACAACTTTAAACTTTTATGACTATTTTATGCTTTGATTTTTTTCCATTAAAAAGACCAATCTTAGGTCTTCATTCAAAAGCAATCATGAATTATATATATATATGAACAATATAGTTTGGATAGTGCACTTTCACGTCTATGTTCAGGGGCTAAATATATGTAATAAAAAAAAACATGGTCTGCCTGTTAATAAGACCCTTTTAAAATAAAATCTCGTAATTAAATTAAAATGTGCTAGACTAAAAGCTGAAAAATGTATTCTGAGTTATCTGGGGTCATAATATTTGCTTTTTATCTGCGTCTGTTTACAGGAATCACTTAATTTTAATGTTTTTGTTTAAAGAAAAGGAAAGAAAAGGATGATCTTGGAAGTAATATGAACCACAGACGTCTTTGACTCATTATTTGATCAGGCCTAGACATGAAGACATTTTGGACACAAAATTTAAGTAAAATTATCTAAGCATTTAAACTGGATAACATTTGATGAGGTCATGTGACAAGAGTTTGTTTTTGAAATTGCTTTTAATAGTGCAAAAATGCAGTGTTCTGCTTAATAGTGTTGGGCGATATGCACAATTGTCATATTGTCCTATCATCAGCCTATGAGATCGCCGATACAGGATATTATTGTGCTAATTTATTTAATTATTTACTTAGTTTCATTGCTGGAAAGTGAATAAACTCCAGTGTAAGGCTAAAAGCAGCCTAATGTTTTTTAATGTGACTAAATTTGTATTTAACATGATAACGTCTATCAGCACAACCCTAGTTCATAAGGTGTACATCTGTTGACGTAACCTAGTGGACGCAGAGGTTTGACATCCCTGAGTTTTCAGCAGGTGACTGCAGTCGAAGGATCTTCCCTCCCAAAGTGCATTGGCCCTGGCTGTGAGAGAGATGCGCTCCCTGACTCCGTCTACTGCGGGAACGACTGCATACTCCGACACGCCGCTGCTGCCATGAAGACCATCACCACAGATGGAAAAGACTCCAAACAGAAAGAGAGGGGCAGGCCCAAATCGCAGAAAAAGACCACCAATAAATCACCAATTAAGGTATTATTCATAGGCACTTAATAATAATCATATAATTATCTTAAGGCTTTAGTAGTAGTAAATTGTTTGCTGTATAGCTACATATTTGTATAAAAATGCAAAATGTATTATTAAAAAAAAAAAATATATATATATATATATATATATATATATATATATATATATATATATATATATATATATGGCATTTAGGTGTAATTGCATAAGTTGTTCAGTTGTTGCTAATTCAGGTACACAATAAATCAGGAAGACAGGTATTGTATCAGCTCTTTCTCTATAATGCTAGGACATATACATCTATATATGCTAACACTGCTTTCTGTTCTTGACTACAGAGGAAATCTGGCCCGGAAAGGAGGTCGTCTAACCAAGGGGAGGAGGAGGAGTCTGAATCTGGGACTGAGGAAGATGATGATGATGAAGACAAGCAT